>NW_019416809.1:0-38738 GCF_000390285.2 Anoplophora glabripennis
AACAGGACGCAGAAATCAAGCTGAAACTTTAAATTGTGCATACAATACTTGTGAAAGATATTTAGCCAGTAAAATTAATATTGATGTACTAGTACACACATTGCACGAACTTCATTTAACCCCTTTTATTTTACAACTCGAACACTTTCTTCCGTTGCATCTTCAAAAATATTTAGCAAGAATACTCAATGACGACAAATATGATAGTGACGTTGACGAGGGCAATGAGACTGGGGAGGAGGATAAACTGAATGTAGTGGAAGAAGTTCTACACAAGGGAGAGGAAGATGGTGAAATGGAACCTAATCAATAACTGTCAATATTTATTTATAATTACTGTTCTTCATCAATTGTATAACTTAAACGTTAAATAAATGTTATTATCTTAACAACTATATTTTTATTATAATGACAATTAAAAGTTAATAAACACTAAATTTATGACTGACATTAAAGAAAAAAAAAGCATTTATGATCAAATATACTAATTACTCTCTGGCAGGAATATTTAATCCATTTCTGCAATCAAGTAATCTGCAATCAAGTAATCTGCAATTAATCCATAACACATGGCGTAAAAATATATAACCGTCTCACAATTTGCAATCAATCACCTGTCATCATTGCCCGTAACGTAATCACCTGTGACGTCAGAGGATGAGGATGAGGAGCCAGAATCGGCCAAAACCATCTACTGTTAGTCAGTCATCTGTGCAAGTCGCTATGACTAAATTAAAAAAAAAGATAAAACGAAAGTAAAACAAAACAAAAACTATTTAACAACATTCCTAGTGTAACAAATTTCTCATTGTTGCTTTCAGAAATATATTACATATACAGTATGTCCACAGAAAAGGTGTTGAATAGGAAAAACTTTCTTTTTTTTCATTTTATCGAAAAAAGTTAATTTTGCTCGTTTGTAAAATAAGATTGGAATAGAAAAATTTATCATTTCTTGTACGAGGCATTTGAAAAAACTTTAAATGGTACAAGAGTAAAGTGTACTTATTTGTGAAGGTGTGAAAATAAGTTACTAGGAAAAGTTATTCAAAAGTAAAAGGCAATCTCTAATACCAATTTTCGAAAAAACCGGCCTACTTTTATTTATTTGTAATTATTAAATTTATTTTCCACATCTTCATAAATAAGTGTAATTTACTCTTGTACCATTTAAAGTTTTTTCAATTTTTTGAACACCCCGTAAAAGAAATGTTTAATTTTTCTATCCCAATCTGACTTCAAGAACCAGCAAAATTTTTTATCAAGAGTAACTTTTTTCGATAAAATGAAAAATAAGAAAGTTTTTCCTATTCAACACCTATTCTGTAGACATATTGTATAAAATACACTAATTTTCTCCCTATTAATGAAACAAAATAGATTTTTGATATTTTTGTCATTCTATTTTCATGTAGTTTGTACCAAAGAATTTAAAAGCCTATGGAAATTGTTTATCAAGTTTTCTGCAATTAACAGACATAGAATAGAGGATTTTTTGACTGTCGAAAAATTAACGAATATTTTGGAAGGAGAAAAATTGTGAAACAACTTAATTGTATTGAAAAATCTCAAGCTTGTAATGTTTTTAAGAATAGCCTAACCGGACCTAACTTTGTGGCTGACATAGAAGTGGTAAAAGCTTGTTATGTCCCTTACGAAGTGTTAAAACCCTTCCAAAGGTTTTCCGCATGCGTAGATTGGCATTAGTTAGGTCATGTATTCTTAAAAAACGCTTGACATTTTTCAATAGAATTGAGTTGTTGCCCTTTTTGCCCTTAGAAGGGCAGAGTGCCCTTTTTTGATATCGGATTTACTTTGAGCGCCCATAGGAAAACACACCTTACACTTCTTTTTTTAATATAATTCTGTTTTTGACCCTTTTCGCTGGTTTTGTCCTAAAAAAGGTCGTCCGGCAAGTTTGGACATCAGATTCGTGTTCGGCGCCCAAAATTGCATGCGAAATCGGGATAGCGTCGGCATTCTTCATATTTACCAAAGGTAATATTGAGATAACCTGCATAGTTAATACATCCGTAAAAGACACAAAAAAATCTGAATTATGAAACTTTTTCATCCTCAAATTTGGTTTCAACACGTCAAAATCTATAAGAAATGATAGGTCTGATCTAAAAACCAAAAAAATTCTTTTTTTGAGGGGCCTGTATTATTATTTTCAGGGAAAGATCTTGCCGAAAAAATGCTGAGACACGTCGATTTTGTTTGTGAGGGGGACAACTTTTGACGTGAAACTCATAGCTAAAATTTCACCCTCCTATGTGGATTTTTCAAATGGGAATGTGGGTCAAGTGATACGTCATTAAAAAGGGATTTCGATTATCTATACAGTGGCGTTCCGTTTTTGAAATTCGGTAAATTTTTTCATTACTACATTTCACAAAAATGCAAAAATTAAATCGATTTTATTTAAAGTAAAGGATTGTTTGTTGTTTTTTGTCGTTTCTACAATCACACATTCCTGCAGATTATTTCGGCTTGTTCGTAGTTTTTTATGAGTAAAAAATTATCGTATGTTGGCTCCCAAAAAATTTTATTCGATTAAAACGTGTAGTCGCTAGGTAGCTGTCTTGTGACCTGAGTGTGATTTAGAGTGTTAAAAATTAAACAAAATTAAACAGTATTTCAAAATTAAACAAAATTAAACATTTTAAGTGCAAACATTACAAAATTAAACATTTTAATTACATTAACAATGACGTTGTACACTATTCCAGAGAGAGTGGAACTTTCCTGGCAATTATGCCCTACGGTACGTATTCGATGGGCCACACTGTATGAGCATATTAGCTAAATGTATAAATATGTGTGTCTTGCGAATATACCTGTTTTCTAAACATTTCTTTCTATTTTCAATAAATATTATTAATATCTAATGTGTATCTTGTTGCCTATATAAACTCGCATAAATTTGATCTATTTTGTCAAAAAAGCAAGTGTTTCAAATACTTGCTTTTTTGCGCCTTCTTTTTGTGTGACATAGACAAAGTCCTGATTTTCTGGGCTGAATGAATACAGTCGCTAAAATTTCATTGTAGGTACGTACGCTTTATAGTTAGTTATAAAAATCGCTTTAATCTATTTCTGATACTTTCTCTGTCTGTGAATAAGCCAGCTGAGCTCATCATCTGTTAAGTTTGTGTTCAGTCTATTTCTTTTTTGAAACCTTTGGGGATATTAATCCCAACACTTTGAATAATTTCCATACAATACCAATGGAGACAGTACAGTACGTTTTAGTTTGAACTAGTTTTTAATTATATATTTTTAAATAAGTATAATGTAAGTAATATTATATTTTAATATAACAAGGTTTGTAGAATTTGTAACATCTGTCTCCAACAATTGCATTGAATTGTATTGTTCTGTAGATGTCTGTAATAACTTTGTCATTATTCTTAATTGATGGGCGTTACTTTTTCTTATTAAGCTTCTGTAATAAGGCCTATGATTTCGAAGATAATAATTAAAAAGATAAAAACTATAGTTTTTACGTAACGTAGTAAAAACAGCTTTCAATGTTTTATAATTCTAAGTAGGTAGACATTTGAATTAGAACTGTCTTTGTAGGAGTATTTATAATAAGCTTTATTAATTTCTAAATTACCCATGTAGAATATATGAAATTAGACATAAGCACCTTGATTTTAAGGGATTTGCATATTAATTTCGAAACAAAGTATATCTAAAGTTTCCCTGTTTTCAATTGTTTTTTAGGAATGAGGCAGCGTAGGTTCAGTAAATTGTGGAAAAGTTACTTTGTTGATGATCTTTTACACTAAGGTGGGATGGAAAAATGAATGCCGGTTCGATGTGTTCAGGTCTGTTGACTGTAAACATTCCTAATTAGGAAAGTTCTCTGAGTTTCCCTCACTGAATGGTTCTTGAAGTACTAATGGGACTTAAAGAATAATAGTATGCTCTCCCTCTCCGCACAAGTCACTGACTTCTGGACTAACCGTTGTTGTTTTAGTGAAGTTTTCTTTGTAACAGTTGGTGAATGCTAGCTTGCTAGAATCTTGTTTCGAACCGCAGATTTTGTTAGTTTATAAAATACTTTATTCGAATTAATTAGTACATACGAGAACTATTGAATTCTAATACAATGGCAAATAGGTGTTAGGTGCAAAGAGGTGTCTACATCTGGCAATGAGGAGTTAGCCAACTTTTCAGATATTGTTTTAAAATGAAGTAAAGAGGAAAAAACTTGAACCTTTTGTAGGAAATTATATACCTGTCAATTTAAAAATATATATACATAAAAAATGAATTTGGCGGGCATAGTATGGAAACTATTTCTAAATTATGTAGCTAACAATTAATAGGAAGTACAACTAAAATGTCATATATCACTGTTTATTGTGTAAATTTATTTTCGATCGCTACCTTATTATACCCCTAAACCCCATTGCAAGTCGACCATATTTATATCCCTTGGGATATTTACGTAGCATATGGCAAGTTGGCACTGTATCTGAGATACCGGTACCAATTTATTTGTGATTCTTATTAGACCCCTGCCGATCATATTTATAGCATGTAAAATGCATCCCTCAGGAAGCCCAACCAAGACAGGAGGGGGCCCCACGAATCGCCCGAACGCACAGTGGTCGGAAATCTGAAAAAGCAGGACAAAATTACAAAAAGGCTTGCATCATCACCAAAAGTGGAGACTTTATGTTTTTCAGGTCGCTAAAACCGAATCTGCAGTAAAAAATCTCAAATTCAAAATGGCTGATACAAAATGGGCCGATATATCACGTTAATTTATTGAATCTAATTGAAATTTCGAGTGCCTCTGGTATTGAGGTCGCGTAAAACGTGTATAAGGTTGAAATTTGAGATCTTTGAGATAATTAATTATTATTAATAAAGTACGAAAGGTAAATATCTGCGATATAAGGCATGTATTTGGAGTTAATTCCTCATTTCGAACGAAACAATTTCTAAATACCTTAGAAGCTTATTCTTGTTATAAAGCTTATTCTAATTATTTAGCTAATTCTAATACACATGAGTCATTCGCATCATCATCATCTATCACATAACCGTCAGAACATGAAAACATTGTCACCATAGCTTCGGTTGAAAAGCTTTTCTAATTTTTATCTATCTTACACCTTTTTAAAAAATGTTAATTTAAAATTGTGATTTGCGTTTTTAAATTCTCTTGGAATTTTCCTTTCAAAAATCGAAAAATTTATTTTTCGTGCACGTAATTTTACTGGTACCTGATCTTGTCGAAAATAGATAAATTATGAATTGAAAGATCATAGATAATAGTTCATCTATAAATTTCTTTTTTAAAAAAGCAAGCTTTTAGTGACTTTATTTTATTTTCGTATTCTTCTCAGCAAACCCATTCATTTGATACCCATATCATGGGTGTGCATAAAAAATAACTGGTCCGCCATCTTTGGGAGTCCGCCATATTGGATTTAGAATGACGTCACTTAGCTAATCATGCATTGTCATCCAAACTAAACGTGTATGCAAAATTTCAGCTCAATCGGTTGGGGAAACTGTTTTAAAATTCAGTTGCAATATTTGACCCATACTAACAAGGCAAGTTAAATAAAAGCTTGTAAAGATATGATAAATGGCAAATGAAAAAGGTATATGTTCATAAAAAAAAAAAAACAATTTGAACTAGATAGACTGTGGTATAACTAAGGCCTCTTACAATAGTAAACCAGCCGTACACGGAGGCACAAAAATTGACAGAACCCGAATCCGGAAAAATCCGGTGGTTTTCTCTTTTGATATATGAAATTGACACTCCTTTCTGTATTTTCCAACTTTTAATAGTGCAGGATCTCTTTTGATCACAACTATTTCGATAATTTACGATTGATGGTCTGGGCTTTTCAGACGTTGTGTTAAACGGCTTTTGGCATGCTAGAAGGTCATTCGTAGAGTTTGAGGAGCTTCGAGCAGAATTTCGAAAGATCCGTGAATTTTGGAATACATTAGATACATTCGTATGAGAAATATGAGTTCGAGCGTTTTAATAGCCTTCGAAACATCGGTTAATTTTATGTGAATTTTATATTTATGTAAATGCGAATTTTTATTTCCAGCATGTCTTCTATATTCTAGAAAATAGCATTTTTTACCTACAATATTCACAATTTAGTGTGTCATGCGTTCGTAGCACCTACAGATAGGTCACTTTATGTCAAAAAGTATATGTTCAGTAGGCGTAGTGATAATGCCATGCTTTGTAAGTCATAATTCACTAAACTTATTGTTCTTAAAACATACTATACAATGTACTAAAAAAAGTGGTGTATTTGTATTTCAGATCATTCTAGGCATGAATCAGGTGTTGTACTTTTTCTAAAATATCCCTACTCCTACTACTCTCCCCTAATTTTTGTAGCGAAAGTTATGAGGATGACTGTCAAACAGAACTCACTGTATATCGGGATCCACACTAAACAGGTTCACCAATGGAATTTCTCGTTTCTTCGATAATTATTATCGCTGAGGAAGGAGTTCTAGAGGTAGGATGAAAAGATCCTCTTACATAAAATTGTTTTAAGTGTTAAACATTATTAACACCGAAAAATTCCAAAATAACACGCCCAAACAAATTGCCATTTACCTCAAAACTTTTGTAACGGCGATGTTTATGTGCGGTTTTCGCTTAAACTGGGGGCGAAAAATAATTTGAAGGCTTTATTAAATCATCGCGTAGAGGTGATTTATTATACGGCTCTTGGAAAGAACCCTCCAAAGTCTCATTTTTGCCCTTCCTTACACGTGGGTTCAGGGTAATAATATTTTAGGCTCGTTTGCTAGAACTATCTGCTTAAAATGCGCCGCCATACCTTAATATCTGCTAATCATATAAAAGGTGTCTATTTTTATGTGCACACGAATCATCGTTATTAAGTAAATCTATAACAACTTTTAAAAGTATGAAATTCTTCTGTTGACTTTTTGTTTGTTTTTACATGTTATACATGTTAGTAATGTTTTGTCAAAAAAACTGATAGTTATATCTCCAGTCAAATTGAAATTAATTAAAAAATATATGTTTCTTTAATTAATTTAATGTTCTCTGTTCTCTTAATTAATTTAATGTTCTCTTGCCTCCAAAATAAAAACTGTGTACAATTTATATGATCTCATTGTATCTGCTTTTGTCTTTAGTTAAATTTCAAATAACTTAACAAAGTAGGTACCTACTTTAAATCTTTATGATAGGCTGCAACATAAATTATTTTTGTACGTACCAACTACAATTATCATATTTATCCTTTTACAGTTGATGTTCCGAATTAAAAAATTCTTAAGTTTTTACAAGTAAACTATACATTAGTTTTTATCCTTGAAAGAATTTTTTTCGGTGTTTGGAGTTAAATGGGGGAATAAAAGGAAAGGAAGAAGAGGAAAAGTTATTCGCACAGAACTTTTGACATAACATTTAATTTTAGGAAAAATTGTCAAGTTTTACAAAAATATTAAAATCACATTTCGATAGATATTTAAAATTTCCAATCGCTTTTCTAACAATCACATCAATTTGTTATACAACAATAACAATAAATTTAGTCCGTTTGAAGTAAATACAATCAGTTAAACTAGAAATTTAACATTTAACCTGTTTTCTTTAAGTCTTTAAATGTGTACTACAAATATGTCCAGTTATGTGATTAAACGAATCGCGTCTTTTGCACCGTTCCACCTATATCTTTCTAAGTTTTTATCCTTAGGAAACACATTAAATCAAATTTTTAAATGTCTTGTTTAGCACTATAAAAATTATTATTGCAAATTGTAACACTACATCTCACTCCTGGCATTTTTACGTGGTAAATTAATAGTTTATATTAAACACTACTCCTTCACCTGATTAAAAACTATTATCAATAACCAGGGATGGGCGGGTAGACAATGTCGACGTAGACAATGCAATTGTCTACGCGTAGACAATGACCTAGATGAAGACTTAATTTGGAAGAGTCGACAATGTAGACAATGTCGACAATGTCAACAATTAAGAAACTCTCAAAACTAGAAAAAGTTGTGGTAGGTATGTACCTCAAAAAAAGAATTTCGTAAGGCTGTAACTCGTGATTCTTGCAAAAAAAGAAAAATTGAAAATTTGGAATTTGGAAAAGTACCTACCTATCACAACCATCTATAAAAAAAAATGTATGAACCAAGTACAAAAGATTAAAGAATATCTGCCGAGAATTCACGAGAAAAACAGTGTGTCTCGCTTGATGCTCCTCGATAGTTTTAGGTCAGGTCAGATTGACCAACATTTTTTTTTTCTATAAAATCTCTAAATAAAGATATGTCGCATATATTCTTTAATGAAAATCTTATCATTTTTAAAGTCGGCAACAATTTGGAAACTTTTTTATTAAATATTTCTACTAATTTATATTATACAGGGTCGGAAAGTCCCCATGGTTCATCGGCCGTTACGTGAGAGCAATAAAGAAAGTCATAGAAATACGTGCGATAGAGAAAGATGGCTATTATGAAGACGTCTAATAGTCACCGCCCATTTCGCCCTTCCACAAATTAAGATCCACTTCTTATTTGTGGAAGGGCGAAATGGGTGGTGACTATGAGACGCCTTCATTATAGCCATCTTTCTCTATCGCACGGATTTCTATGACTTTCTTTATGGCTCTCACGTAACGGCCGATGAACCATGGGGACTTTCCGACCCTGTAGGTGCCCTTTCAAAATAATTTTATAATATATAGGTTAGATTAAACTGAAATTAGAGCCGCAAACTCCGCTTTGTCTACATTGTCTACATAGTCTACGTCATTTACATAGTCTACGCGAACTCTACACGTAGACGTCGACAATTAAAGTCGACGCGTAAACGCCCATCCCTGTCAATAACTAACTAATTACTGCAAAATACCCAAGCAACTATGAAACATTTACTTAAATACTTGAAAAAATGCAAAATTACTAGTTAAGTCGCATGTAAACAAACATGAATCCTAAAGGTTGAAAATCTTGTGACCTAGTATGAGATAAGCCACGCCCATAATTTCTGTATTGTATGTTTTGTGCTGTTCTGTCAAAAATACTGTTGTCTGATTGGTCCTTGTATTACCACCAGTAATTGGTAAAAGCTAAAACGCTTCTAGCTTCTGCTGTACCAACTGCAGTACAACGGCGTTACTGTGACGTTGATGTTATTCTTCACGAGATTATGGTAACTGATTTTCTTTGATTGTATATCGATTCCGTATTCATTTAGATCTCGTTGTTAACTTTTTCCTCTGTTTTAATAAAGCTACACATTTAAAAACATTTAATTTTTTATATGAAATTAATGTTTTGAAAATTTTAAATAAAAACATCTTACCATTTCTTGCAATGTTCATGGGTTTAGTTGTTAATATATTATTATTTTATGTTCAAGCATATCGATTATTAAAAATAACGTGTTTATTTTTGTATACTTAAAACCATTGACTTAAAATTTATTAGTTGGTTTGAGATTAGCGCTTATAATGTAATAGTTATTCAACAGTTACTGAAGTACCTAGTAAAGATCCTTACATTATTGTTTAGTTATTGTGGGATAAGCTGTATAGTTCAAACATTTCAATCGCTTTTCTTTTTCTGTTTCTTATTTCTAAATTATTATTAGGTCTGTAGGAATTTTAATCTATATCTATGGATTTCTTAAGTGGAGTGGGAAAGCCACCATTGCACACTCTCGCCATCTGTCAGTGAGTAATAGAATTACAGACGGGGTTGGTTATACAGTTTGTTGTTATCTGCTTCTATTTTCAAATGAGTTAAGAAGTTCGCAGTGTTTTCTGTTCTTAACACGGGTATATTGTAAAGAAACCTATTTTAAAAACGTTATTTTCATAAATACTGGGTGAAGGGTTCTATAGATTTTTTTTTGTAATTGTTTATAGATTTCTTGCAACAGGATTCGTAAAGCCTAAACACACAAATAGTTATTGCTCCAGACAGTGCCTGAAATAGGATAGCAGTTAAATTTCTGAATTGCCGATAGAGTACACCACCAGCAGAATTTTAGAAAGATTCAATGCACCTTTTTTCTAGATCCCTGGGTGATTACCCCCATTTTAATATCTTATTTTACAAATATTCCGAACGAAAATGGCGAAATTTCTCTTTGTGAGTCTAAAAATTATACACAATAATACATACCACTTTTTTCAGCCGCCACTGCATAGTCATTTTTGAAAGTCAGTTCTAATTTTTTAACTAAAAACACTCTTTAATTGATTCTAAGATATACAGGGTATGCAGTCTAACACTCCGCTGCCAGTATCTCCGAAATGAAGAAATTTATTTTAGTTCCGGAAATTGGGATTGTTAGGTCCCTCGAATAGCTTCTTCGAATTGTAGTTAGAATTGTTAGTTGAAATCCTTCTGTATAGACGGCGTGGCGATACTAAAAAATGTTTTCATCGCTGGAACATGGAAATACAGTCCATCTGAAAGATCGTTAAATTTTGAGTAATTTTTGTAATATAAAGTTTTTCCCTATATTTACTTGTTTTCGAGATATGTCGACTTCAAATGCAATGAATGATACAGAAAAAACTTTATTTTTTTTTAAATCACACTGAGACAAAATATTCCTTTAAAATATTGTTATAATGGCTTTATCCACATCACAAACTAACAAACAATAAATTATATAAAAAACGAATGATTAACTACAGAAAAAAAATTGTACAATTGTAAATCTTATACGGGGCAGAGACGAAGCGCATTTTATCAAAAAAAATATGTTATTAAAAAATGCAGTCATAGGCGGCTCATATCATTTGTTTAAAAAAAAACAATTACAGATGACACATATTAGTTTTCCAATAATTACAGTTTTATCAGTTTGCGTCTTCCACTTTAACTATACTAGATATACGATTTACCACTGTACAATTTTTTTTTTTTCAGTAGTTGATCATTTGTTTTTTTTTATAATTTATTACTCAAAATTTAACGATCTTTCAGATGGACTGTATTTCCACGTTCCAGGGATCAAGAAAATTTTTAGTATCGTCACGCCATCTATACAGAAAGATTTGAAGTAATACTTCTAACTACAATTTGAGGCTATTCGAGGGACCTAACAACCCCAATATCCGGAACTAAAATAAATTACTTCATTTCAGAAATATTGGCAGGAGTGTTAAATGGCACACCCTGTATATTAATTGTACAAATGAGTTTTGCTATTGAAAACAATTTAGAAAATTGTTCTGATGACATTTTAAATGCCGCTTGAGAAGCATCTTCGAGCTTACTTCCTTTAAAATTTTAGGAAAAATACCAGAAGGGTATAAATTTCACGCTTTCTTATGCGCTATAGCAGATAGATGTTACAACCAACGAGTCGGAAAGAATACCCTCTCAATGATTCCTAATACGATTGCTCAGTTTTTGAAACTAGAACATCCTGAAACCTATACAGGCCATTCATTCTGAAGAACATAGGCAACGTTACTGGCTAGTACAGCAGTTGATGTATTAGCAATCAAAAGACATGGTGGGTGGAAATCAGACACAATTGCAGAAAGTTATGTTGCTGGCAGTTGAAGTAACAAAAATGAAGTAGCCAACAGAATTCTTTACAATGACACTTCAACTCCAGGTTCTAGTAGTACATCGCATCATGCGGTGACTGAAATGGAGCAGTCAAATCATTTTGAGAAAAATGTGACAATTAGTAAATGCTAAGGGAATAATTATCCAGATTTTATAAATGTTACTAAATGTAATAACTGTACAAAAAGTTTATTGCATTTGAATGAGTTAAAAATAACATATCACTCCTTAGTTGAATCGCATATTCAGTATGGAATAGCAGGGTGGGGTGGAATTTATAACTGTTACATAAAACAACTAGAAATAATACAAAAACATTTCATCAAAATTATCTACAACAAACCTAGAGTATACTCTACTGAGGAGTTATACAAAGAATCTAACACATTTTATATTAAACAGTTATACTCTTATAGGGTTTTGTGTCTCCAGCATAAAAATAAATATAATTTAACTTTCATAGGACATTTACCTGATACGCGACATAGAGAAGCGAAGGAGATAAAGGTAGCTAAAGCAAAAAAACAATTAGTCAGAGATCGTACTATTTTATTGCACCTCGTATATATTCAAATCTTCCTAGTTCTGTAAGAAACATTCGAACTAATAAATTATTTAAAAACAAAGTGAAAATATGGATTCAAGATATGTCTAGAACTGCTATTCATAATCTTATTGATCTAAAAAATTGTTATGAAGGTAGCTATTAAAAGAAAAAAGAAAAAAAATATGCATGTGAATATATTTTATCCTTTATACTGCTTTCATTTTCAACTCATTTTTTTCCCATTATGTAATTTTCATTCTCAAATCTTCTTTTTCTTTTTTCTTCATTATGTAAATATAGATATATTTTACTGTGTAAATAAGTGTCAATTCTAGCAGATATTCCCCAAAAAAGTCTTGACTACATGGGGTTTCAATTTGTTTCCGAAAGGGAAATTGTATTGACATGTTAGTTGTAAGTTACTCGTGAACTTATTTTATAATAATTATTTGTTTGTATACATCATCATATCGATAGTAAATTGCAGAAAATGTTAACTTGAAGGAAATAAATAATAATTATTATTATTATTAATTACTATAAATATTCATTCATAATAATTAATAAAATGTAGTTTATCAGATATTTCTATTTATTTATTCATAAAATATGCATTTATAACTCGAAATCGCTTTTTTCCCTATGGAGGTAAGTTACCTCACTTACCTTTCCGTTGTCCATAGCAACTTTCACTTCTACGGTAAAATCCACCTACCTCCTACAATATATTAATAGTCTACTTACTATAGTGGGAGCAGATAAAATAACTAACTGCACTTTCAAAGTAAAAATAAAATTAAGATCAAGATAAAAACAAACACTTTTTTAAAAATTTTTGCAAAGTATTGTACAAAATTGAATTTGAATCGCTTTATTTGTGTATAGGTATACAAAAAACCCTACTACCTTATAAAATTGATTCATAGTGCCTTAATAAAATTTTTTCACATATCGTCCTTTAAGTTTGCTAGAAAGTCCACCAAGCATTATAGAAAAAGAGGTAAACTCGGTGTGCACAGATGTATTAGGCAGAAAATGTGATTGTGTATATTAAGAACTTGATTTATTTTTAACCCTTGGTTTTTAATAAGAATTTTTTGTAACCTCACAACGAAAATTACGTAAATGCATCAATAAAATACTTTCTGTTTTCTATTGAGAGATTCCAGAATAGGCAAAAATAAGTTTGTATTTCTCCCTATATACCTTATAAATTATTTCATTAAATTTGAGGTAGGTAGGACTAAATAACTAAAATGAGGAAATGAGGTTTATTACTTTGTATTATCTAAATAGCCTTTTTTAAAATTATTGCTTGACTCTCAAGAAAAGGTATTTATTCAATCAATGAGAATATTATATAAACAATATATTTTAAATTTCTTTTTACAGTTTAAAGAGCCATAACTGACGATACGCCTCTGCAAATGCGAACTACATATTTATGTAGTCCATTCGCAAACCAAAATATACACTGCATTGGATTCCACCTTTTTATACCCGACTACAGATGGAAGACACTAGCGCATCTGTAGTCGGGTACATCGGTGGACTACATTTTTTCCCGTAAGGTTAGAAATCTTTAGGACAATATTTCAGTGAACGGTACATTGACGCGCTCTTTACCGTACGATTCCAACCATTTCCTAAAAGATGTCGCCACCAGAGTTCTATCAAATTATCTTGAATTTGCTACCGAATTATGTCATCTTTCTCGTGTAGCGTTCAAACTGTATAAGTTAGAGTGAGAGAAAGAGTTCTTTGTAAATAAAAATCAACTAGTTCTTATATTAAAAACATCTGATTATTAAAGGGTTGAAACAGCACTCAAATAGTACAGAAATTGGGAAGCTATATTTTAAATTTATAAAATTTAGTCTGTGAAGATAAAATCCCCGTAAAAATAGTGTGCAACGATGACCTTCTTTGTGTTTAGTGGACATTTCACGTTCGAATCAATACTAACAGTATTGGAAACATCAAGTGACTAGTGTGTGGTTTGTCCCGAGAATTTTAAAGCGGACAAAACGAAATTTCTTCGAAATCCAATGTCTAACCAAGACAAAGGGGAGCATTCTCGCAGGGACGAGCCTAACGAGGACGAGAAACCTTTGAAGAAGGCCCGCTACGTTTGGGAAGTGAAGGGTAAATATCACTTGAAAGATACTT
This sequence comes from Anoplophora glabripennis, assembly GCF_000390285.2. Taxonomy (NCBI): domain Eukaryota; kingdom Metazoa; phylum Arthropoda; class Insecta; order Coleoptera; family Cerambycidae; genus Anoplophora; species Anoplophora glabripennis. Next base: position 14,312 of record NW_019416809.1, read on the forward strand.
ACAAAAACAATAATACTGTCAATAAAAATAACAACACCGAGGCTGGATTAAGTGACAGTAACAAAAAGTGCGTCGACAATAAGAAGCACGACGACAAAGAAGGGGCTACCGTAAAAAAACAAAATGAAAGTTGTAGTTCAAACAAATGTTGCATCGAATCCTTTCTGGCAAAAACTGAGGCTATCATGGACAGCGACGTGGATGAAGACGACGTGCCGGTGAGCAATTTGGACTGTAATATTTTAAAGGAAATACCAGTTACTTTAGTGTCGCCCATGCCGAGGAACCAGGATTATTATTTGAGAAAATGGCAGGCCAGGCAAATAGCTAGAGGTTTTGTTGACAACACCATAAACACGGTGTTGGAGACTTGGATAAATCCTCCGTTCGACGCAGCCGATTTTGTAGAAAACTGCGACAACGACGGGCAGGTTGAGGACGATGCCATACTGATGGCGATACAGTCGCACGGGTTGCAATCTAACGCGCGCGGAAATGTTCAATTCTCGAGTTCCGCTGACGAACGGGAGATAGCGTTCGTCCGCAATCCCGAAATCGAAGAGTCGACACTCGACAACTTCGAAAACTATCAAAACGAACTAATTAAAGAGCAAGAAAACGTTTCCAGTTCTAGCAATGGGGATTCGATGAGTTGCGACTCCAGTATTTCCAATCCAGGGGAAGGCGAAAGCTTAGACATAGGCGATCCCATGGATTTTTTAAATGCAGCTGTATCGGTGGCCATACAGAAGAAGGGCCTGTCGTATGGTTACTAAATTAGTACTCAAGAGAAGACTGCTTTTTGTTAAACGAAGTATTCCTAAAATGCACCGAGTAATTTTCATGACAAATAAATTATATCAGAGGTCAAACGGTAATTAATATTTTCTTTTTAGCTACTGCGAACACATATCAAGATCTATTTTAATTTTTTGCTGCTTTAAAAACATATAGTATTACATACGACCTTTTAAAAACTGTAATTTCTATTCAAAGGGACTTTTTTTTATCCTCAACTTAGTAATAATAATAATTCTAGTTCCTAAAATAAAGAATGAATTTATGAAGTGCATTTTAGAGTTTTTTAATTGTTAATAAGCTATTTACTTATAAAATCTATGAAACGCAGTAGTATTTTTTATATTGTTTTCCTAATTGTTCAAAAAATATATATTAAACAATATTCAGTCAAGTTCTTAAATCTAAATTGTGTTTTTAATATTAGTAGCGTTCTGTATTGACGTCTGGTTATTCTAGATGTCATTGCCCTTTAATTATTTTAATTAAAAAAGGACAAAACACATCCAGAGCATCCAGACGTCAATACCGAACGCTATTAGGGTTTTGGAAACATGTAGATAAATTTGTTTTCGATATACATACGATATAATAATTACGCACAAAGATATTTGTTAAATATCTCAGTAAAATAATTTATTTATATTTTTGTACTATTTCTTTCCATTACATATTTAACAGTCATATGATTTTTTTTTCATTGTACGAACGAGTTATTCTGAAACTATACAGGGTGTCTCATAATTAGCTGCTAACCCTAAACAGGGCGATTCTATGATCAAAACTAAGTAAAAAAGTTCATATGAACATGGGTCCGGAAATACTTCCTAAGGGCACAGGGACCCATTGAAGAGGGAGGAATAGAAATAATTTTTTTGCAATATCTCTCAATCGCGTTGTGATAAATGAATGAAATTTGGTATACACAGCTAAATTTTGATGAGCAATTTGATGGACTAATCCATTTATTTCCACAAGGTCCATTGGGGTGGGTACGGGGGGGCCCTTGGTACTTTGCGTGTGTAACTTTTTCATCTTTGACTTTTTAACAAATTGGACAGCAAATTCCGTTTTCCCGAACTGTTTTACGTTAAAAAGGTACTCTTGTTTCAAATCGTTATCTTTAACGGTTTCTGAGAAAATCGCTCTTGAATTAATCCCACTTTGGTCAATTTCATAGTAATTTAAACAAAAAAAAATATTTTGTTTCAATTTAATCTAGTTTTAATAAAAAAATAATAATAAAAAATTAAATTAAATAAAAATTAATCCTTTAAATGGAAAAGAGAGGAAAGGAAAATTATTATTATTATTTTTTGTTTAAATTACTATGAAATTGACCAAAGTGGGATTAATTCAAGAGCGATTTTCTCAGAAACCGTTAAAGATAACGATTTGAAACAAGAGTACCTTTTTAACGTAAAACAGTTCGGGAAAACGGAATTTGCTGTCCAATTTGTTAAAAAGTCAAAGATGAAAAAGTTACACACGCAAAGTACCAAGGGCCCCCCCGTACCCACCCCAATGGACCTTGTGGAAATAAATGGATTAGTCCATCAAATTGCTCATCAAAATTTAGCTGTGTATACCAAATTTCATTCATTTATCACAACGCGATTGAGAGATATTGCCCTGTTCAGAGTTGGCAGCTAATTATGAGACACCCTGTATAGAATTAAAAAAAAATGCAAATACTGGTAAGTACTTCAGCCAAAATTAAATATTTTAAATATATAAGTATCTTTGAAGATAGAAAACATGTTAAATATAAAACTTTTTAGAATTTTCCGGAAGCTTTCTTAAATAATACACACTGTACAGGGTGTCCCACCGGGAATTGCGTCGATGGATATCTAGGAAAGTACTGCTCCGAAAAATTTGAAAATTTGGCAACGTGGCAATGTCCCTAAGGAGAACACAACTAAAATATCTAGAACTCTCCAGTCCTTCCGGTTATACCGGAAGTCGACACCAACTTCGTTATTTTAAATAGGATACCCTATCTATTATTGCATTTTCGGATTCTACGTGAAAGAGGGTCACTTTATTAAATATTCCTTATACCTAGGAGCTATAGATTTTGAGATATTAATTTTTACAGAAAAAATCTGACAGATGGTAGAGTCCGTGAGGATCGAGGTGGAGATGCTAGTAACTCTTTTCAGGAACGGGATATTAAGTGGATTTTTGGTACCCATAAAAGGCATAGGTAATGCTAAATTATGGTATACAAACAAATTAAAACATTTAATACTAGGTGATTCGTTTTTGCTGCTATATTTTAATAATTTCAAACATTAAATATTCCTTATACCTAGGAGTTATAGATTTTGAGATATTCATTTTTAAAGAAAAAATTTGACAGATGCAAGAGTCCGTGGAGATCGAGGTGGAGATGCTAGTAACTCTTTTCAGGAGCGTGATATTAAGTGGATTTTTGGTACCCATAAAAGGCATAGGTAATGCTAAATTATGGTATACCAACAAATTAAAACATTTAATACTAGGTGATTCGTTTTTGCTGCTACATTTTAATAATTTCAAACAGCTTTATTAACTTAAATGGAATACCCTGTATTTTTTTACTCTGTCGTATGCAGATTGAAATTTCCATTCAAGCCATATAAGCATTATTAGGGTTGCCGTTACCACTTTTAGAGATATTTGCAATTTTCTATTTTTAGGATACTTTCTCATATCAGTGCTGTTGTTAAATTCACCATGACCAGAAACACTCCAAAACAATTAAAATAACGACATTTGACAATTTAAATAAAAATTCTTGGGTATCGTTTAAATTATCCTTATGGGGATTATTATTTTAATTTGATTGTTTACTTATTGTATTACTTTGTCACATTTTCCATAAATAATTTGACAACTAACTTGACAAATGTCATATTATTTCAATAGGTCTGATACGAGAAAAACTGTCTAAAAAATAGAAAATTGCAAATATCTCTAAAAGTAGTAACGGCAACCCTAACAATGTTTATATGGGTTGAAAGGAAACTTCAATCTGCATACGACAGAGTAAAAAAGTATAGGGTGTTCCATGTAAGTTAACAAAGTTATAGCTGTTTGAAATTATCAAAATATAACAGCAAAAGTGAAACACCTAGTATTAAATGTTTCAATTTGTTAATATACCATAAAGTAGTGTTACCTATGCCCTTTACAGGTACCAAAAAGCGACTTGACATCACGATCCTGAAAAGAGTTACTAGCATCTCCGCGGACCCTTGCATCTGTCGAACTTTTTCTTTAAAAATTAATATCTCAAAATCTATAACTCCTAGGTATAGGGAATATTGAATAAAGTGACCTTCAAATTTCACGAAAATGCATTAATATATAGGGTGACCCATTTAAAATAACGACTTCCGGTATAACCGGAAGCGCTGGAGAGTTCTACATATTTTAGTTGTATTCGCCCTAGGGACATTGCCATGTTGCCAAATTTTCAAATTTTTCGGAGCAGTACTTTCCTAGATATCGATCGTTGCAGTTCGCGGTGGGACACCCTGTATATTTTTACACTTCTTATAATGGCCTTTTTGACCTTATCTTCCCTACTGTAACAGATAATCCCGTAAAACTTATACTACTGGTAATCGTAAGAAATATGTAAAAATATACAGGATGTTCCATCTAAGAAAGTTAAAGTCGATGCTTATTGTTTCAACCTGAACTGTGCTGGTTTCAAAATTACTTTTAGTACAGTCATTGAAGCTGAAAATCAGCTGTAACCTCAGAATTCTTTGAAACTGCATGGATTTGCATAAGGCTCATCTTAGGTTCAAATTCAGAAGTGACATAAGCCCGATTGACGCTTTTTGTTTTTTAGGGGTAAAAACTACCCCTAAGTGAAAAAAATTGAAAAAATTAAGTTTTAAGCATTTTATATTGATAAAAATCTTGTTCAAGCACAAAGATTAAATAATGCTACATGTTCTCGAACATGTTTTATGATATATTTGATCTTATCGACCCTTACCCTTTAGGGTTAAATCTAAAAAACTACCCCTATGCAAAAAATAATGATAAAAAATTAGGTACTTTTTAAAGATTTGGAATGATTAAATCGTGCAATTATTTAAAATAAAAGTTACCTTATAGCTAATAAAATAATTTTTCCCTTTCAACCCCTAAAACCCACCCCTGCATTAACAAAACTGATAAAAAATTACTTTTTAAAAGCTTGGAATGCTTTACGGTGGAATTATTTAAAATAAAAATTCCCTCATTGCTTATGAAAGAATTTGTATCTCATAACACTTTTCCCTTTACCTTTATAAATCACCTTGTGCTAAAAATGATAAAAAAATACGTTTTAAATCTTGGAAAACTTCTCAAGAATTTTGTCGGACAATAAGATACTTTCATTTCAAATCTTATTACTAAACCCTCCCAGAAAAACTAGCTTGCTGGTTGTCACCAACCATAATGTCACCATATCGACATATTTGTGGTGGGGGACAAACTCAAAATGCCAAAATTTTTGTCGGACAAATTTTTTGGGGGGTTTAAAAAAATATATCTTTCATTTAAACTTAAAAAAGTGCTGGTCATAACATTTCATGTTTATGCAAGATTGACATGTTTTCCTGAAAATCACGGGAAAACTTACCACTGTTGAATTTTCCTCGTAGTCACATGTTTATGCCAGATTGACATGTTTTCCTGAAAATCACGGGAAAACTTACCACTGTTGAATTTTCCTCGTAGTCAAATCTTGGGAGACTCATCAAACTCAGTCAAACTTAAGCTGCACGCAGTTACAGCTTGCTGGTAATAATTTGTTTTTGTACGTGGGCACATGGACTATATCCCTGTATCCCCTGTATCAACAAATTTATCTTGTGATATGTTATGGAATCGGTAATGTTTTATATTGATATACAATTGGTACAAATTTTTAATGACAAGTATCCAAATGTAACTGTAATTCGTATAGCAGCAAGCTAAATTATAAAATTCGATACCACTGGTGAGGTAAAGAATATTAAAAAGATAAAAAAGAATACAATCATAACGATGCTGCTACTGTTGTAGTTATGGACTCTGTACAAGACAATCTAAAGATCTCACTTAAGGAAAGGCCATAAATACATAGATATTAGCAGATCACATATTCAAAAAATTTTAGTATACAACAAAATCTATCCATTCAAACCAGTGTTTAATCCTAAATTGCTCGATGGAGATAATGGTCGTCGTTTAGGCTTTTGTTTAACAATGGGCGAGAAACTTATTGAAAACAGAATCTTTCATCACAATATTTTATTTACTGACAAATCAACATTCACAATTAATGGCGTGGGTTTCCTCTCAAAATTATAGATACTGAGCTAAAGATAATCCAAATTTTCGATTGATAACTAGTAGACTACAAGACCATCGGAAATTTTGAATTGGTCAATTGACCCAGCATGAATTACTTATAAATCAGTACTACCACATATAACAATAACTTTAGAAACTATGCCGTCCGTTCTTGTTTGTACAGGTGAGTACACAGGTAAGCTAAACCTATCCACCAAGGGGGGGCGGTTTTCGGCAAAACATTTTTGTATGGCATTTCTAAAGTGTATAGGTTATACAAAAAAAAATTAACCTGGACTTAATGCCGTACAAAAATAGCAATACCGGAAACTAGGAAAATGTTTGATTTTGTGAAAATTTTGGCCCGGATTTTGGTGATTTACTTATAGTACGGCATTTATACTGTTAGTTTTGGATTGATTGTATCTGCTAATACAGGGGTTGGAAATGCAGGGCGCAATCCTCTATTAAAGCCCCCATTGTTTCAAGTAATTGAAAAATGTACGGCATCGATTCCACATGATTATTTAACTCTCCAAATTATTCTTAGCAACTATGCCATCTGAAAATTATGGTTAATGCAAATGTTTATAAACAATTACTTGTATTGTGGAATTGAGTTTTTTTTTATTTTTAGATAAGATCATTAATTTCTGTACGGCAACCACTTTTTTGATAAAATATAACCAAAAACTATCGTGCTAAATCATGGCCGGTTATAATTAATGGCACAAATTAAAAATTCGAATTAAAAAACAAATAAATAAATTGTGAAAATTTACAATATTTTGAAAATTCCTTGTTGTAAACTAAAAATGTTATATTTAAAATATTATGGTTGTAATTGAAGTAATAAAATATAAAAAACCAATGCCGTACATTTTTAACTAGTGGATTTTACATAGCTGATAATATTTTTCACTTAATTTTTACTACATTTTTAGGTCATTAATAACTATACGGCATTTACAAATTTTCATCAGAAATATAACATAAAGAATGAAAACTGCAATGCCGTACATATTCGTTGGAACGATTCTCCGAAACTGTATAAGTCCAAAATAAGTTTTATTCTATGGCATTGTCTTTAAGTAAAAAAAAAATGTGTGTAAGAATCGAGAAAACATTTTGAGTAATTTAGAAATTTAATGTCGTGCAAGAAAGTATTATTTTTAAATAAATATAATAATAAACAATTAATTTTAACTCAATATTCATGAGAATTCCTATATAAATACTTACATTTAAAACAGTGATATAATATATGTTTTGAAGTGACAGTACCCTCGCATTTGCATATTTGCAACTTCTGTTACAATTGTTTGAACAATTTATTTATGCAAAAATTGTGATGAAGCCATTGGCATACAATATATGTTTAAAATTAATAAAAATAATTTAAAAGTGCATTTGTTACAAAAACAACTTTAAGATTGTCGGTTATCAACATGAATAAAACCACATCAAAATTTACACGCCGAAAAGAAAAAAGAGACAGAGAAAGAAGATGTTTCGATGGCCAGCTAGAATCTCGAAGCGGTAATTTTAATTTTAAAATAAAAATAATACGAAAACGACTAATCGAACATGAATTAAATAAGTTATTTAAATAGAAAAATAAAAAAAATGAACTTTGGCAAGCTGTAACTAGCAAACAATTGACAATTCGAAAAAAATTTTCTTTACATACTGCTATTATTTTAATCCATAGAATCACCTCCCGGAGTTTCCCGACGGAGTTTCAGAACACCCTGTATTTGCAGGCATATATCACGCAAACGGTATCTTCTAACGTAATTTAGCCTAACACTAACGCAACCAAACTGATCTTATGATAAATTATAAACTGCATTTAATTAAATACTGCACTGAAAACATTGCAAAATAAAAATTATTTGCTACATATTTAATTGTATCACGATTGAAAAGAGAAAATAGTATAAAAATAAATCTGTGCTAATCATTGTCGCTAGTAAAAAAAAAGCGGTAATATTATTTTTTCCACTCCTCATTTCCTTTCCTAAAATTGCAATTTTAATTAAAAATTACCCTTACAAATTTCCTGACAGCTTTTTATAGCCTATTTACTTTCCGACATCTGTTTATTAAAAAATTATCTTCATCAAACATATTAGCAAATTAAATTTGGTGTTCCTTTGGCTTCATCTGTCGCCACAATAGTTTATTCTCGGGAAAAGTGAAGCCGACGTATTTTTAAAGCCAGACAACGGATTTTAAGACATAGTTTTAATTATAGTCAACATACTTTCACTATTCGACTAGGTACTTTGAAATCATTATTATTTATTTTGTCTGTATTTTTGACATTCTTTAAGAAAAATCACTTCTTACATTGATAAAGGTAAAGAAAGAATACAAAGTTGTAAAACACACTTGTAAAAAATATCTTTTTAGCATCTCGTCCAGCAAAGAATTTTTGCACGTATCAAATAACTATTTCAGCATTAACCTTTTTATTTTCATTCGCTTAAAGACAATATATCTATCCATGTCACATTTGATTTAGTACATTTGTACAAAAAAAGTCGTTTAAGAATCCTTACAAAATAAAATAATAATGAGGAATTGAAGGAAATAAAAAACTGTCTGTATCTATTAAATGAACCATTATCTGAAGAACCGGTTTCTAACCTTGGCCTAATTTCTTTGAGGAACAGAAAACACACTGTAAATGTGACACAGTTCTGTTAAAACAAAGTCAAGGTTTATACTTGAATGACAAAAATAAAAATATATTTGTTTTCTTTTAATACGGCAGCAAGGCAAAAACGAGCAGGTGAAAATTACGAAAGCTTTTGAAGCGGAGAGAAACTGAAAAAGTTTGACGTAAAAGGAATGTTTTTTAATTACTTGTGAAAGAATCTTGAAAACATATTAATCGCCTCCCCAGTCTTAATCCGGAGAATCTGGTCTGTGTTTTCCCTGCTCCGCACAGATCATATTTTTAATTAAAACGGATGCTTATTTAAATCCTCCTACAGTTTTTTACACCTAACTTATCTCCCAACATCTGTATGTCAAACACTTTTCTGCCGGACGTGGATAAATTGAACCCTTCATTTTTGTATCTCAGGGCCAGCCGAAATTGTAAGTAGGTACAGGGCAAATAAGGTTTCATGAAATATGTAAATTAATCAAAAGTGTAGAAGTAACGTAAATAGTGTTTGGAATATAACAGGTTTTGGTCAGTCAGGCAATAAATAAAAAAAATGTCTGCTAGAAACATTTTACCGTTTTTTTTACGGTAAAAATAAAAGTACTTTTTATTGAAAACAAGTTAGTGAAAAAGAATACGTGTTGTCGGGGCGAGCGTTCGCTGGAGAGTCCTCGTGGTGTGGAGTCGTTCGCAGAAGTACCTGGTCCTTGGCGCCAATTTGCCGTTGACCTTTCTGGAACCCTGTTGCGTCCCGCGTCTGTTTTTGTCACTTGCAGACATGTGTATCCACACCCCAATAAAAAGTATCCGAATCGATGGATAAGTCGTGATGATCCCAATGCTTAGCCATCGCTATCTCCGGATCTCAACCCGTTGAATTTCTTCATGAAAGGACATGTGAAAACAGTTATATCTTCAGTGGGAAAGCCTAATTGCAAAGACAAATTTATTGAGAAGATTTATACAGGGTGATTCAGTCATAATGTCATTAATTTTAACCACGTATTCGGAAAGCTTAATAAAGACAGAAAATCGGAAAAAAAATTTTTTTACTCGACTTTTAAAAATGAAGGAAATCAACCCATAACTCCCGCTACGAGGGCTGCCCTGCCGATGCCCGGATGCTCGGAAAATTTTGTAACGTAATGTCACGAACAGTTGTCGGCTAAAGGAACAGCGTTGCCAAGTTCAGGTTCAAGCTCGCCAGGTTAGTATTTGACATATAACCGACCACTTCGTACACTCGATGCACCTGGGCGACTACAGCTACTACGAAAACAGCCGGTATTTTAGATTTTAAATTAAATTTGTTGATACGATTTTCCTTTGATAAAAGACCGACAACTTTTTGCTACTACACTCGTATTAGTCTAGGGGCTAGGGGCCAGATAGGTTTCCGTAGCCAAACAGAATTCCACGGCTGCAAATAACTTATTTTTAAGTATTTTGACTTCTCGAAACCAAAAAACTTGGTGGCAAAGCCTGAAAGTGGTCAGTTTAATTGTTGTTAACAAATTGAATGTTTAAATGGCTGTAAAAAGTTTATTTTTATAGCTAGTACAATTTTTTATCTGTTAATTATTACGTTTTCTCACAACAAACATATATTTTTTTGAAAATTAAAAAAAGATTAACTTTAACCAAAGTTATTGCAAATTTAGTGCAAATATATTACATTTTCCGTCTCTGCGCGCACCAATTTTACCATATCTCTGGTTCAATTGGACGGATTGAGACGCACATCTCATTTTAAAACTTAAACTTTATTTTACAAGATAGGTAAGTTCCATTGATTAATTAATTTATTTAAAAATTAATGGCAGCTTAGAAAGTTGTGGAATTTCAACGAAAATGTTGGCTTTATTGGTTTATAAAACTTTTTTTGTTATTCAATTTTTATGAAAAGCCAAAAAAGTTACCGGTTATTGTTCCTCGCATCCTAACAATGATTTCATGCCTTGCTTGATTGTTAGAATGCAAAGAACAATATCCGGTAACTTTTTTGGCTTTTCGTCGAAGTTGAATAATAAAAAAAACCTTATAAACAATTAAAACCGGCATTTTCGTTGAAATTTCACAACTTTCTAAGATGCCATTAATTATTAAATAAATTAATAAATAAATGGAACTTAGAACCAGATATGGTAAAATTAGTGCGCACGGAGACGGAAAATGTAAGAAATTTGCACTAAATTTGCAATAACTTTGGTTAAAGTTAATTTTTTTTAATTTCCAAAAAAATACATATTTGTTATGAGAAAACGTAACTATTAGCGAATAAATTGTACTAGCTATAAAAATAAACTTTTTACAGCCATTTAAACATTTAATTTGTTGATAACAATTAAACTGACCACTTTCAGGCTTTGCGACCAAGTTTCTTTGGATTCAAGAGGTCAAATATTTAAGAATAAGTTGTTTGCACATCGGGCTCCTGGACTATATGGTGCACGTGTGCAAATTAAAACTGGGTTAAAAGGTTACTGAACCACAGGTTACCCTAGGTCGGAAACACGACGTACCGAGTTGTTTATTTGTCTCCGTCCCATTGTTTTTTTATGGAATATACAAGTCTCTCTTCTAATTGCAGTCAATATTTAAATACTGCATACAATTTATCCTCTCTTTATAATTTATCTAGTGAGTGTTGGTTTTTTATGACATTATTTCTGTAACGAAATTGAAATGGTTATGAAATGAAATTTAAATTATTTGAACTTTTGGGGTTTTGTAACTTCAATATTAAATCTTATTTAAAGTGAAACAGCTAATTTCTTTGCAGCCATAATAGTCACATTTGGTCAGATGAAACACACTACTACCCGCACACTACTCGTCGGTGGTATAGCTTTCAGAGGAGATTCGGTGTCAATGTCAATGGCGATCGTTTAATTGGGCCGCATTTTCTACCTGAACATCTGAATGGGCCGCGTTACTAATTTTTAGTAGAATTGTTTGAAAACCTTCCCCTTCGGGCTTACAGCAAATGTTGTTAAAATATTAAAATTATGATGCTAATAAAAACTGATTTTTGGCAAGGCATGCTCAGACCTCGAGGTTCTTGCTGGGCAACAATAACAATTTAATATGTTGATTGCATAAATAAAAAATAATTTATAGCATTTTAAATTATTATTGGCTGACGTGAGCAAAACCGTTTATTTATTGTCTTTATATGAGCGAAAATATATAAATATGGCAACGTTGCATCTAGGGCGCGTTGTTCATAGGTTCATATCGTAGCCGTGCATAATATTGTGACGTCAGCCGGTCAGTAACAGCCTGAAAAGGGGGTTAAATAATGATTTGAAAATATTTTTTTTCAGCTTAAATATGCATTTAAATTTTTTTTTAATCACGCCATCGTATTATACTCATTTTTCTCTATCTGCTCTTAAAATTAATGACATTATGACTGAATCACCCTGTATAGCGTTTGATGAGGTGAAAAACAATGTGGAGATTTAAGACAAATGAGATACATTTTCCATAAAATTGACTTCTAATTTAAAATAATTAAGTATAACGAAAAACATTCTACGTGTATTTTATGGGAAAAGTTTTAGAGTGGTTTTATTTATATGATGACTTTTTCTGGATGAAAAAATGAGAAAGGGACAAACGTCTTCACAAATTTTATTAGCGAAAAAAGGTTGATTTTTTGAAACGTTAGCTATAGTTCTAGACCCTAACGTAGACGGAAACAAGTGTCAATATGTAAATTATTCGGGAGAGAAAAAATATTTTTTTAAAGTTATTTGTTATCATGTTATCATTATATCGGTCGATAGCCGCACGGTTTAAGGCGTCAGTACTTAAATCGATGTGTGCTATCTGCCCGGGTTTCGAATCCCGCGGCCGGTAGACCGTAGATTAGCTGTGCTTGTACGGAGGATTGGCACCCTCTGTGCAGGTATGGTAGGGTGGAAGAATGTTGGCTTGGGTCAATGTGAGAGATTGACACCGGTTGGCATTTGACCACCCCCCCTAATTAATGAGGTTTTCCAGGTTTCCCTCATTCCTGTATTGAATAGTGGTTAGGGTCTACCAACATAAGTCGTTTCTGGGCGCAAATGCGGCCTGCTTAATAATAATATGCCGCCTCCTCCCGCACAAGTCTCCGACTGCTGGGCTAACTCTCGTTGTTAGAATGAGGAGTAGATATATTATTATTATTATCATATAGTATGGCTAAGTATAACATTCGCATAGAGATATTCCCAAAGCTGATATGCTCAAAAATCATTTATACAGGGTGATTCACAACTTATCCAAAAAAATTTGGGAATTAATGCGGCATGAGAAATGGAGTCAATATCTTAAAAAAAATTTGTGTATCCTTATTGTTTCGGAGAAAAAAATTATTGAAGTTGTAGTACATTCAATCATTACATAGCTGGACAACTGTAGTCTCTAGCGTTATTCGTAATAAGCGTGGCGAGCCACATGACCTCAGCGACTCCGAATACTGAAATCCGATTTTACAATCGTTGTTTACCTATTATCTGTTGTGTTTGCAATAGTTTGTTAGTAGTTAGTGTCAAAAGTGACTTGCGTCTATAGCAAATGTCCAGAACCAAAATTAAATGCAAAAAACCGACGCATAGGCAGTGCAAGAATATAAGTGACTAATAACTTTTTCATAATTGCACCAGTTCAGTAAGTCCACAGATTCCATGTTTGCACCAGACGAAACGAGTGCATTTCTAAACCTATTTTGTAACAATAGTGGAAATAAATATATTATTATTCGTCTACGTCATTGCAATAACTCTGTATATAATATTTTTTCGATTATTTTCCTGGGAAAGAGCTAGAAATAGCACACAAAAATAAATAAACTAATTAAAATTCGACGGCCCAAAGTCATATCTTAAGCAGCATCAATTTGTTTTGGGTTGATTAAGGCTAATAATACATTCCCAGGGAGGCAAGACAGAGTGAAGGGGAAGCAGTTAACGGGAGGGTAGTATTTTTAATTAAATTGCGTCTTCACTGACTTTGACATAGAGGAAGGCCTTGACTTAATTCTCATGCGGCTCGAGGATGATAATGTACAAGAAATTCCAAATACTCGTATTTTATTATATTCATAGATTGACTGGAAAGGTTTATTCTACGTATATGAGACAATATAGATTTTGTGGTTTCTGTAAGTATAGCTACGAAAACACAGATGTATCTAGCTTTGGTTTGTAATATTAACAAATGACTACTGTTGATATACAGGATTTTAAAATTGCCGTTATTTAGGTATAATGCTAGTAAACAGCCAACACAGACGATTTTGTTCATTAGTATATTAAAAATATCTACTTATTGTTTTGATTGGGGGTAATTAAAAAATCTCGCGCGTGACCGTAGCGATACTCGCGCATGCACGGGCCCGGTGCTCCTTCTCCATGTACTCTGCAAGTGCACTAGCGTCTCGTCAACGCGACACGCGCGCGCGCGCCAATATCCTGTGCAGCAAAAATGACCTCGGATGGAGCGGGGTCGAGCGGGATTATCGCTCTTTACCCATTTCATCGCTGTAGGCCCGGACGCCTCGTAGAGGTAGGCCCTTTCCCCGTCATTCCGGACCGCCAACGCGGCCGGATTGGATCGGTTCGTGGGGCCTCCTCCTGACCTGGCTGGGCCCCGCCGGCTAGGGCCCTTTCTTCTGGCGGTCTTCTTTCTTCGCCGGCTCGTCTGGTCTGTGTAAACCCCCGGGGGTGTCGTGTGTCAGTCGCAAACGACTGGCGTCGTTTTGGGTGAGGTCGTGCAACTATGCAGCTTAGGAAGCGCTTTGCTAAGGTGGCCCTTAGGATAGCGCGAGAGGGGAGAGTGGGATAGGAAGGTAGGGGGGAATGTTTGTGTATGTGTATGTCGTCGTGTTCGTCTCTTGATCTTGACGGTCCTGAAACAGACAGAAAATTTCGACTCACCCTACGTCCAGGAGTTGATGTCTAGGCCGCCTGCGTCTGCCGGCAGCCTCTTCGGGTCGGTAGTCCACCGCGTTCCGGATCAGCGGGTTGCTGTGGATCTCGGCGCGCTCGAAAAGCTTTCTCGCGCGCTCTCTGATCGCTTCCAGGGCTAACGTGAATCCCAGATCCCAGCGAATGTCGCTGTTGCGGACGAACCAAGGGGCCCCCGTCGCGCAATGGAGGGCGATATTCTCGACGGCTTGCACCCGGGGTAGGTGCGTCTTTGCTGCGTGTCCCCACGCGGTTCTAGAGTCCGTCAGCTGTGGCTGCAGTACTGCTTTGATGAGAGTTACCTTATTCCGCAGGCAGAGACGGCTGTCCCTGCACAGAAGCGGATAAAGCTTCGCCCTCACCATCTTCGCTTTGCGCTTCACTGCGTCGACGTGCGGCTTCCACGTCACCGTGCGATCCAGGGTTACCTCTAGGTACTTGACGGTGGTCGCCCACTGAATGTCTCCTCCGTTGAACTTCACGTGTCCCTGGGGGCGCGTTTGGTACCTACGAGAAAACATAATACCTGTGCTTTTCTCCGGATCGATCGCCACCTTCCACCTGTTGCACCAGTCCTCTAGTTGGCTTACAGCTCTTTGGAGGTACCTCTTCGCCATATCGGGGTTCAGGGAACGGGCCGTTATGGCAGTGTCATCAGCGTAGAGGCACATCGTAGTGCGCTCTGTCCTGGGCATGTCGGATGTAGAGATGTTGAATAGGTGCGGTGATAGCACGGCTCCTTGGGGGACGCCTGCCTCGACGTCTCGATAGGTGGATAGGGCCCCTTACACCTTCGCATGCAGCTTCCTGCCTCTGAGAAAGGACTCCACCAGTTTGACCTGTCCGATAGGGTAGCCAAAGTAGAGAATCCTTGCTAGAAAAACGGTGACTTTCTATGGCGTACATCAGAGAGATCCACCTGAGCAACGTCATCACCTTTTTCTCGTTGATAGGTTGGTTGACGGCTCAGGACCCAATGGGGCACAAATGCTGTAACTCAGTATACTGAGTTATGCTCCAAATTATTCCAGAATCCAGAATCTATTTAATGCCAAAAGAGCGAATTCCCGAGAGGCTTTTGCCTGGTCCTGAAACAATTTGTTTATAACACTGTTTGCACATCCTATTTTATTAGTTGTAAAGGGCTACTTAATTTCAACTTTTTTACTTTCTTTTTTTTTCGATACGTTTCTTTGGATAAATTAGAACCTATATCTACGGTTTTAAATTGTAAAATTAACGTTTAGTAATTAAACAATTAGTTGCAAACATACGAAATTAATTAAGAAATGCCTGGAGCAACAACTTCATGGTCAATCGTATCGACCTTTGGCATACATGTTGGCCTTTGGATTGACCGCCTTTTCCATAAAATTTCGAAAACTGATTTATGCGTTCAACCTTTATTTTACAGTTAACAAATAGGTGAAATATGACTTTATAGGCTATTTATTATATCCAAGAAACAGGGTTAAAAGGAACTATGACATTCACGCAATTTTATTGCATGAATCGTCATTTTAGATGAAAAAATCACGGAGTGCTATTAAATTAGAGGGTGGAAATTGGAGATAAGGGCGAAAATGCACCCCTTGCAGTTTTTTATTTGTAACTCGAAAACGAAGCAAAATTTCATTATAGTTCATAGGAAAAATTATTTAGAGAATTGAATTTCTCATCGAAATGGCTTATTAAAAAAAATTAAAAGGAAAATTTTATGCAAAAAATCGTTAATAAACAATTTGAAAAAAAAAATAATTTTTTTTTATTTTTTTACTATTTTGCCTCTAGTTTTTTTTTGAGTAAAGATAGGTATAGGCATTGCTTCATAGATAAAAAAGTAGATAAAATTTCCTTTAAAATAAGAGGTTGTAAAGTATTTTTGGCTGAATATTGACTGATATATGGCCGCTCAACCTTACAATTATTAGCAAATTTTTGGATTTTCGCCGCGTTGCGAGGGTGAAAATGCACCATTTCAGTTTTTTAATTGTAGCTCGAAAACGAAGCAACATTTCGGTATAGTTCATAGGAAACATTTTGTAGATAATTGAATTTCTCATCGAAATTGCTTATTTAAAAATTTTTAAAAGCAAATTTTATGCAAAAAAATCGTTAATAAACAATTTTTAAAAAACCAAAAAATAAGATTTTTTGATTTTTGTACTTGACTCTATTTTTTTTTAGTAGAATTAGGCAAAGAAAATTGCTGTACAAAAAAACTAGATGAGATTCCCTTCAAAATGATGCGTTTTCAAAAGTTTTTGGGCTAATATTGACCGAGTTATAACAGGTCAAACTTAAATATTTTTTAGATTTTCGTCGTTTTTAACATACCTAGTGATAATTATAATTCTTATTATTTTTACAACTGCTTCTTTACTTAATAAAAAATTATTTCAAAAGTTTTATTTGTTAATAATAAATAAATATTTTCACAACTTAGTCAGAAAAGTAAAAAAAATCAAAATATCTTATTTTTTTAAATTGTTTATTAACGATTTTTTGCATAAACTTTTCCTTATAAATTTTTTAAATAAGCCATTTCGATGGGAAATTCAATTCTCTAAATAATTTTTCCTATGAACTATAGCGAAATTTTGCTATGTTTTCGAGCTACAATTAAAAAACTGAAAGGGGTGCACTTTCACCCCAATCTCCAATTTCCACCCTTTAATTTAATAGCACTTCGCGGTTTTTTCATCTAAAATGACCATTTGAACGATTCTTGTAATAAAATATCTTGAACGTTAGAGTTTCTTTTAAAATCCTATAATTAATAGCCTATTAGGTACCTTAAATTGTTATTTTTATTCCATACAAAAAAATATTTGTGTCTTAAAATGATTTGGGAACACTCCGTATTGTTGAAAAGAGAAATTCTCTCTGTAATTTAAATTTTTTTGCCCTTTGCCTATATTTACTAAATGTTAGGAACCGTTTGACTTTAAGACTTAGATTTTTCTAAAAGTGACGGAAATGCAATATATCGTTCTGTTGCTGAATACATTACTTATATAAAATATCTGTCAGTCAAAGAAGGTTCTAAAGGTCTTTATTAAAGCTTAAAAAGCAACAGATGACGGTCGGTTGTATCCTTTTATATAAACTGTCGCAAGGCTCGAAATTGAAACGGAAAAGGAAGAAATATAACTGAGGGCGGCACATAAAACCTTACAAGATAATTGTACAGTGGCCCGCCCTACCATTCCTCATTTTTGTTTTTTTTTTATTAAAGCGTTTAGACACCACGTTTGTTAATGATAAAATTAGCAAATAATTTGTTTAGTATCAGTACGTAGTACAAAATGTAGGACGTAAATTTATCAGACTATTCCTTGCATTATTTTGGCCTAAAAAAATTTATTTTGATATGTATCGAAAACCGAAAAAAATAAATGTAAAGTTGCCAAAAAGTTACTTCAGTTTAAAAAATAGTAATTTGTACACGAAACTGACTTAATTTTTTAAGGAATGTAATAAATTTGGAAAAAAATTTATAATAAAATATTATCTGAATACTCCTGAAACAAGGTCCACACATATTTGAAGACGAGCAAGGAATTCACATATAGCTTCTATAATACGTTGTTTCGCTGTTCGATCTTATTGTCCAAAGATCTGCTGTACACAATCTGTTTGAGTCGGTCCCACAAAGAAAGTCTATGGTTGTTAAATCTGGACACCGTAGAAGCCAAAATTTTAAAGACTGCAGTTACAATATATCTTGTGAATGAAGTATATTATGTTGACAAAACTCTGAGACTTTTAAATATTAGAAATTGAGAACAACATAAGAAATTTTTAAATAGAAAATTTACCAGCATAAATGTAAAATGGTCATATTATTCAGTAGAGTAATAAACATTTTGGCGAAAGAAAGAAGAATCTGTTTATCTGGTGATAAATGTACCCAAAATTAAAAAAAACTGTTACATTTGATTTTACCATTATAAGTTTTAAGAACGAAACGAAACCAGAAATGTTATCGAAACCTATTGATCATATATTCATATTGCTAGTGCTACAGAGAAATTAATTTTTATTATACAGGGTGATTCATTAACAAAGGGAAAATCGAAAGCTGAAGATACTACACGTGAAATGGTGACCATTGGCGCAAACATGCCTTATCCGAAAGTTGATAGTTTCGGAAATACAAGGTGTTGAAAGTTGAAATTTTAAATCTTTTTTTGCGATTATTCTGAAAATATGTAAGTTAGGAACTTGAAAATTTGTGAAACTATATTTTTTTAAGCGACAAATAAGATGTGTGTTGCAATTTCAGCGTTGCTCATAGATGGCGCCACTTACGACAAATTTTACCGAAAATTTAGTTAATAACTTTTTACCCTGTATCTCTAACATAAAACTTGATTCAAAATCTGAAAGAGCAATCATTTTTCCATTAATTATGTATTCTTGTTTTATTTCGGTATCTCGATCCGTTTTCGAGAAAAATCGATTTAACAAACTGTTTTGATAATACGAGAAATTAAAAGCAAAACAAACTAAGTTTTTCTTCATGTTATTATAACAATTAACAGTAAAACAAATGAAATACGTAATAATGATTTAAGGTAATTGTTCGAAGAATCCACCGTTGACACTGATAGCTTTACACAAAGTTTTCTGAGAGATCTTCGAGTTTGAAACAACATATTGGTTGCTATGTCGTATGGGTAGTTGCTAAAGAGTAAATTACATTGTTGCGGCTAGAGGGCTAGGCTTCATAATTAGAAACTTCGCTGGGATTAGAAAAAAATTGTTAATTGCCATTTCGTTAATTGCTATCATTGAAAGTTGATTCTTTTTTATTTTTTGCGTCATTTGTATCAAAATCGTGCCTTCAATCTATTCAACGCCGACATGATTTTCGTGTATGGATATTGGGATTGCAACAGTAGTACTACCGCCTTAGTTAGGGAATATTAACGACGATATCTAAACCACCGTCTTTCAGAAAAGCAAACCGACTTGTAAAAGATAAGTTATGCGAAGAAATATTGCTGCAGAAGTGCGTGAGCTTGTTGAAAATTATCCTGGTATTAGTACGAGAAGAATTTCTGTACTTACTGGACAAAGTAGGACGGCTGTGCAAGAGACTTCTCCCCACGGATCTTCCCCAAAGAGTTCGTCTTTGTGAATGGTGGAGCAATCACCTGGATACTCTTTCAAGAACTCTTTTCTGTGACGAAGCGACATTTACCAGAGATGGAATCAACAATTTCCATAACGATCATGTGTGGGCAATCGAAAACCTTCATGCTATTCGGGAAACCCATTTTCAGAGAAGATTCTCCCTGAACGTTTGGGCTTTTTTTGGAGAGCGATCTACCTCAATTACTTAAGGACATTCCTCCTCAAATCATAAGGACGATGTTCTTTACATTATGGTGCTCCGTCCCATTATGGAAGAGGTGTCACTTATTTCCTCAATGAAAAGTATCTAAATCGTGGTGGTCCCACTGCTTGCCCATAGCGATCTCCGGATATCAACCGGTTAGACTTTTTCATGTGGGGACATGTGAAAACACTTACCTATTCAATCGGAAGACCAAATTGCAAAGACCAATTCATTGAGAATATTCATACAGCGTTTGATGAGGTGAAAAACAATTTATGCAGAATTACATTTACGAGTTTTTATAAAAGAGTATACATTGTACAAGGCGATGGTCAGATTCAGCAGCTTTAATAATTAACCATTAACAATGGTACACAGCTCAATGGCAGATTGCTAACGTCAAGATATAGCGATTGAGCCAAACATGCCTTAATCAATTGTTGCTCCTTTTCGTTCTACAGGGTGTTAAAGTTGAAAAAATATTTTCGATTTTTTGCTGTATTTTAAGTATGTATTTACCAATAAAGTTCTGTAGTACAAACTACAGTAACAATTTACTGCGGCAGGAACATGCCTTGAAATTTTCACGTTATTTTCAGAATATTAAAATATAAACATGATGCTCTCCGATTGGGAATTAAACTCCTTTCTTTTATTTTTCACCTCCCTTGATTTATTAATAAGAAATTACACAGATAATGCACAGGTCGATACACTTACGAAGAAACACGCCTTCGTAACTTCAAAACATAGTATGCACTGCAAGCTGCTACGGTAAACGTCACGCCGTCAATGTCTTTCTACCTCAGATGCGGTTAATTCCAAGCAAGCCAAGCAGGGGTCTTCTTGGAATTCTATCTCAACAAATATCGTACGGACTGTAGGTATAGTACGTATTAATAAGTACCAGCAAAATAATAACAAAACAAACAAAATAATAACTTCTTATAAGGAAAGCGATTGTAGAAAATAATTAGCCACAAAGTTTCCGATTTCTAGATATTATTACATTCGAACAATGAAAAATTAACACATGAACTGATTTGCGATTACATTTTCGTGTAACTTGTGAATTAATTTGATGTGAATATTTAATTCAACAGATGTGCTAATTTTTCCCTAAAACATATAAATAGGTACATGTTTGCTGCAACAATTCACAGCAACCCTGTTTATTTTACCGGAAGAAGCTTTAATTAAATAAATTATTTTCCATTGTAGCAAACAAGGTAACCGTGAAACGTAAACAGTTATTAAATTTTCAATTTCCTGTAGTTCGCTATTACGAATATTTCACATAGTGTGGTCTCCTTCTGCAGGGTCGTACTTCGCTTGATATTAAATACAGGATGTATCGTAATTCATTTTGAAAGGTAGTACTTAATTCAATAAACATATAATTCCCGTAAGCATGGGTCAGAAAATAATATTTCAATAGTAAACGCTCTAAGATAAGAATTTGTTTTTTCATATGGAACACCCTATATATTATTTCATACTCGGATAAAGCTTTCTCTTACGAATACAGTGATGAAAGGTTTGATGTGTCTATCTCAAATAACAAGCGAGATATTACGAGAAAATTACATTTATTTAAAAAAATATATTTCATCATTTTTCATAAAAGAAATTGTACTTGGGAACGAAACAACTGCAAATAATTAACGAAAAAAAAAACGAAACTCTGGTAATTGAGAAAGAAATTGCTGATGCCTTTAAAAGTTATTTTAGAAATGTACCCATTAATATTGTAAATCAGATACCTCAAATTAAATCAAATGATAGATATAGCAAGGAATCTATAAATAATATTATAAGCCTATTGCCTTACAATGACGTTGAATTTTATAATCTCCTCATAAAAAAACTTAAAAACAAATATTCTTCTGGTTATGATGATATTCCAGATTTCATCATAAAAAAGGTACTAGATATAATTAGTAAACCACTAGTTTACCTCATAAATTTATCCTCTTCAAGTGGCAAATATCCAGAGTTATTAAAATTGGGTAAAATTATACCAATCCAAAATAAGAATAATTCAAATCTTATAGAAAACTATAGACCCATAAATACACCTAGTGGTTTCTCCAAAATATTTGAGAGCTGTTTTTTGAATAGACTTTTACCATTCTTAAAGTGTCATAATATTATTTCACCCAATCAACACGGATTTTCATCAGGAAAGTCAACAGGAGATAATAAAATACGTTGAAGCAGGGGAGTGCCCTATTGGGATCTTTTGTGATCTCAGCAGGGCATTCGACTGTGTAGATCAAAATATACTTCTAGATAAACTGGCTTTGTATGGAATCTGGGGTAATGCATATATATGAATAGAAAGTTTTCTCTTTCAGAGAAGACAGTTTGTTGCTATTTCTAATGATAACAAATCGGCTATTAACTCTCAATCAACAGTTATTAATATAGGTGTGCCACAGGGTTCCATACTGGGCCCAGTGCTATTTCTTTTATATATAAATGACATTGACAATTTGTCATCTTCGGTTAAATTTACTATATATGCTGACGATATTTCCATAGTGGTATCTGACAAAGGAAATAATATATTACAAAATAAATGTAATAATGTTCTGCATGACCTTAATGAGTGGATTTGTGAAAACAGACTTTTTTTTAATTCCGAAAAAGCATTAGCATTAAGGTTTCGTAATTGGCAAAAGACTTGTGAAGAAATAAACGGTAATCGTATGACAAGAGGTACAGAAAGTGTTAAATTTTTAGGGCTTTATATTGACGAATGTTTAACGTGGAAGTCTCATTGTGAGCATATAATTACAAAATTAAATTCTGTACTTTATCAGTTTAGAAATCTTAGAACAGTTTTAAACATTAATCAACTAATAAATCTATATTACGCTGAAGTTGAATGCCGATTGCGATATGGAATATGTTTTTGGGGGCAGTCTTCAATGTCAGGTAATGTTTTTGTCGCACAAAAAAAAATATTGATGCCATCTTTTGTTAGTTGTAGCGATTTATTTATAAAACACCAAATTTTAACAATGCCATCTCTCTTAATATATGAGCTTTGTTTGTATATACATAATAATCAGGACAAATTTATAAAACATGATAATATCCACTCTATAAATACAAGACAAAAAAATAATTTTTACGTGCCTTTTTGTAGGTTAAATGTTGCCAGCAGATCACCCAATTACTTGGGTTTAAAAATTTACAATAAGTTACCTTCAGAACTAAAAAGTTGCTCATCAATTGGACTCTTTAAAAGGCGCTTAAAGCAGCATTTAGTATACACAAAGGATTTTATCATATTAACGAATACTTTGATGTATAATATATGTGTACTTGTTGTTTGTTAAAGTGTTATTTTGTGTGTTTAGTTTAGTATTTACGAATTTTATGTTACACTTTTATTGACAATTCCAATACAATTTGTAAATTGTCTAATAGAAATAAAGAAATTGAAATTGATAAAAATGATTAAATTTCGGTTTTTGGTCGTTGTTTAGAAACAAAAACATCACTGTTGTAGCGTGATATTTTCACAAATTAGTACGTTACATAACCTTAATAAACTTCGCAAATTGACCACTGAATTTTTTGGAGTTTAGAAGGAATGGCACATTTAACAGAACGTGAAAAGATAAAGATATGGTGATAAGCTACAAACCCATTCGGAAGCATGTGAGCTGTTTAATCAAACACATGCTGACAGACCACCAATTGCACGATCTACGGTGAGTAAATTGGTCGCCAAGTTTACAGAGACTGGGTGTGTAAGAGATAGGACACGACAAGGTCGAAACCGCTGAAGAAACCAAGCTAAATGTATTGCTGGAAATTGAAGAAAATCCCCAACAGTCAACAAGGCAACTAGCCCTAAACAACAATGTGGACCAGTCATATGTTATAAAGTTGCTTCGTACAGAAAAGTATCATGGATATAAAGTCCAGCTGATACATGAATTAAATGATGACCCAGACCGCCGGTTGCACATTTAATGTTACGGTGTGATGAAAATCCAAACTTTCTAAGCAACATAATTTTTTCTGACGAGGTCACAATCTTTTTAAATGGCTCAATATATCGCCATAATTGTACATGTTGGTTACATGACAGTTTGAAACAGTTTTAAATTTCCCAACTCCCAAAGTAAAAATATACTGGGTGTTCCATTTAAAATAACCAAGTTATTGTTGTTTAAAGTTGAGAGAAGTATTCAGAACACCCTGTATAATACTAAGTGACGACAAATATAACAATTTATAACTTCAAGGATCTAAAATAGACCCTCCAAAGCTGCTTCCTTAAAATTATTTTTTTATTGCTAATAT
>NW_019416809.1:40509-168795 GCF_000390285.2 Anoplophora glabripennis
TTTTTTTCTCGTGAATTCTCGGCAGATATTGTTTGATCTTTTGTACTCGGTTCATACATTTTTTTTATAGATGGTTGTTATAGGTAGGTACTTTTCCAAATTCCAAATTTTCAATTTTTCTTTTTTTGCAAGAATCACGAGTTACAGCCTTACGAAATTCTTTTTTTGAGGTACATACTTACCACACCTTTTTCTAGTTTTGAGAGTTTCTTAATTGTTGACATTGTCGACATTGTCTACATTGTCGACTCTTCCAAATTAAGTCTTCATCTAGATCATTGTCTACGCGTAGACAATTGCTTTGTCTACGTCGACATTGTCTACCCGCCCATCCCTGGCCGTAATCAACCTACACATACCCACATAAACAGGTTTCTATAACATTTGCCGTTTGGTCACTAGCGACCGAGGCGTTACTGGTGGCCCACCCTGTATATATTGGTTTTTATTATGTTCTTCATAACGTAAATAATCATTATTTTGTAAGTTTTAAAATGATGTAGGAAAAGTTCAAGTTTTGTAAAAAATCGACTTAATCAAGACTGAAGCCCATCAATTCACTGGAAACAATACAATAAATCTTTTTTTATTGACAAACACCGAACGCCGGCTATCTAATCGATCGGAACTGTGTCCAAACCACCGGAGAGCTTTTACTTTCTTGTTCCATTTTAAAACTTCCACCCTCCAATCCCATCCACGATAACTCCTTCAGCGATCGTTTCAGTCTCCTCATCGTTGTCTATTTTAGCAGCCGGATTTCTCTAAATCCCATCACCATCGGATTTCAGTCGAATCGCGGCAGAGGCATGTGTAACATCGCAAATAATTGGACAAATCTATGAATCAAACATAAATTTTCACTGAATTACAGTTTTCACATGTGTCTAAATCCTCGCCGCGTGTTCCGAATGCAAATGTAATAATAAATCTAATTTTTATCCTTCACAGCGTGCAGTAATACGAATAGTCTAACTGAATAGTTTGCTATTTATTTTTCGCAAAAATACAACTTTTGTGTGCAACATAGACAAGTAAAAGGAAACAACTAAAATATACAGGCTGTCTTACGGTGACGGACCATTAGAATATTTCAATACTTCGACTTGAATTCTGAAAATTGAGCCTTTGAAATTTTCGGGTGTGCTCTCTTTAAATAAAATAATTCCATTGTTGTAGCACTTCCGGTTATACCGGAAGTCGCCATCTACTTGCTTATTTTAAATGAAACACCCTGTATATTTTTGCATATTTGGATTCTACGCGTAATTTTAGGGAGACTTTATTGAACTTCCCTATGGTCTTCGAGATATTTCAATTACATATATCAAAAAAAGTTGCTTTTCGCTAGTCTAATTAAAGATTGTATAATTTTACGTAGTGAAAGCTGAAGTATTGATATTTAGGAGGGAGATAGGAGGATGCCTATTATTTATTACAGTTACTTTAATAGCCCAGTCATTATAGACATGAAAGAGCCTGTTTCGGGAAAAAAATACTATTAGAAGTTTCTCTGCGGATATTGTTCGGAAACCTGTTATAAATAAAATATCAAAAAATCTACTCGAGGCTAGTTGGGAAACTTTGTTTTAAGAGTGGTCAAAGTTATGGAAAAGTGTTTTTTTGTCTCATGTAAAAAAGCTAATATTCATAGCAAAAAGTTTATACAAAAAAGGTAGGTATTAAATTAGCCTATAAAATGAAAAAAGTCCGATTAAATTCCGATAATTTGTTTATGCACAAGAGCTCAAAAATGGTCGAAAATTGCCGTTTTTTTCAATTGCTAATAATTAATGCAATTTTCATCGCAGACACTTGTAATTCAGGATTTTTGAGGCTTTTTACACCCTTAATAAGTGGTAAAAATTTCAGCTCGAAAGCTTCATTGGTTTGGCGTTGGCGGAATTTGTTATCTAAGAAGATGCTATTTTCAATTCATTTTTCCCAAGCTCACAGGCGTTGTAGGGTTTTGATCATTAGTTGTTTTTGTACCTAAATAGTTGTATTGACATAGGCATTTACTGAGAATTTAGTTTTTCAAATTTAATTTGTTTAAAATTGACTGAAAAAATGTTAATATTTATTAAATTGTTAAGATAGGTAATTATTATAAAATAAAATAGTAACCTCTTTACTTTAGTTTTCTTCGAATTTAAAAAAAAAATCGTTGTTGTAAGTTGATTAGAAGCTGAGATAATTTTTTTTTTTTATTTAATCGCAGTGACCTTAATTATTAATATTAAGAGCCGAAATTTGGAGAGAGTATACATTAAGAGCTATATTTTCATGTCCTACATTAACATTAAGGTGAATTCAACTATTTAATTTCGAAAAAGAAGATAGCGGCGATGCGTTCTATTACTTGGTCTAGCGAACGAGTGGGGAAGGCGAGGCTTAGCATGCGCGCTTAACGATGTAATAAATATTAACATTTTTTCAGTCATTTTTAAACAAATTAAATTTGAAAAATTAAATTATCAGTAAATGCATATGTCAATACAACTATTTAGGTACAAAAACAACTAATGATCGAAACCCTACAACGCCTGTGAGCTTGGGAAAAATGAATTGAAAATAGCATCTTCTTAGATAACAAATTCCGCCAACGCCAAGCTAATGAAGTTTTTGGGCTGAAATTTTTACCACTTATTAAGGGTGCAAAAAGCTTCAAAAATCCTGAATTACAAGTGTCTGCGATGAAAATTGCATTAATTATTAGCAATTGAAAAAAGCGGACAATTTCGACCATTTTTGAGCTCTTGCGCATAAACAAATTATCGGAATTTAATCGGACTTGTCTTATTTTACAGATTTATTTAATACCTACCTTTTTTGTATAAACCTTTTTTTCTCTATGAATAACAGTTTTTTTACGCCAGTCGAAAAACTACTTTTCCATAATTTTGACCATTGTTTTAACAAAGTTTCCCAACTAGTCTCGAGTTGATTTTTTGATATTTTGTTTATAACACGTTTCTGAACAATATTCCGCAGAGAAACTTCTAATAGTATTTTTTTCCCGAAAAAAAGCTATAATGATTGGCCTATAAAAACTATTTAATTTTACACAGGATTGTAAAAATATATTGTTGAATTTGCTTAACTTCGAACCGCCAAAACTTGGTTTTTCTAAATGGAATACCCTATATATTTCATCAAAATCTATTGTAGAACGTTCTATCTCTATCTATCCATATTATACTTCCTTATACCTATCTCCTTTAGGTTTTCTGTTATTTGTCAATAATTCGTCTTTTTGTGATAAGTACCTAATTAAAATGATCCAATTTCTCGCGAGGATAGCTACGAAATTGCTGGCAAACATAAGAACAAAACAACCAATAATCAAAAATCATCATTTGCTGTTAGTCTGACAGTGATAGTTAAATACAGTGTGGTTCAGAACTTGTTAAAAAAAATGTTTGATTGTGAAGAATCAGAAAGGGCAGTTCAAAAATTATTTAAAAATACATTTCTGCCCGGCACTGAAAACTGGTGTAATGTAAAATCTGACAAAGCATGCAGTCGGCAACTGGTACAGCGGCAAAGTGTAAATGAACGGACAAATAATTGAAAGAATTTCTTTCCTAAGGAAAGAAACACTTAAATAAAATTTTATAACACCTATTATATATCAGCAAATCCAACTGCTTTTATTGTTAATAATTAATAAAATTTATTAATTAAAACCACAAATTAAAAAGCTTCCAGTACAATCCGAGAAAACATAAATTGAAAATGGCGACTTTTGGTTATATTTCGACCTTAAAGGTTTTTGGTGATTTTTTCGAAAAGTTTTTTTCGAAAAAATCACAAGAGTTAAAAAGTGCTAATTTTTGCAAAATACATAAGTTTTTTTGTTAATAACAAATTACCCACCATCGATACAGAAAAATGTCATCAAGGTTTTTTGTTCGCAACAACGTAATATAGCGAAAGATTTCAGCCTCTCTTCGTGTCCGGTCCACTCGTTTCTTTTTACAGGTGCACCGCTCGCCTATATGATATATTGGTTGCTATGTTTTTAAGTTTGCTAGCAATTTCACAGCTATCCTCGCAAGAAATTAGATCATTTTAATAACTTCTCACAAAAACCGTTAATGACAGAACAATTAAGAGAGGGAAGGGGTATAGAGAAGTGTAAAGCTTTGGTTTGTTAGAACTGTGCGTCGCAGACGACATACGCAGTTAGCAGAATCTGTAGCGTTCAACTTTATCGGTTTTGAAGAAGGGTGTTTTGTGAGATTTAGTGCTTGTGATTGTATGATGATAAGTGCAGACGAAAATATTTGTTATTTTGGCATTTTATTTTTTTTTTTTCATGACAATGGTTGAATATTTTTTGCTGACAATACTTATTGAAAAAGAACATGAAAAAGATCTTAAATTTAATTAGCTGTCGTCGTCAAAATAAAAGTGAAGATCGAATGTTTTCTAACAGATGTTTGGAAGGAACGGTATACAATGGGGGATGTTCTCGTACGAGATCGATTAATTTCTCGTCTCCCTCTGGTGAAAACTTGGTTGCCATTTTAAAATTCGTTAAAAATAAACCCCTTTTTTGGCACTGTACGCTGTGAGCTCAACTGAACGACTGCGTTGAAATCAAATCCAATTTGATTTCGACTGAACTGACGACGCATATAATCTTCTGCCTACCGTGAGTCCATCTAAGCAGACTATAAACAAACCAGCTACGCATCTTTTTCTGTTCTAGATTCCAACGCAAGTCCGACGCGCACAACTGACTGTCTGCTTTGCGTCGTCTACAGCTCTAACAAACCAAAGCTTTATATGGATAAATAGAGTCTAAAATTCTAAAACAGTCTTTGATTAAATATACGGGGTGTTCCATTTAGAAAACCAAGTGCTGACGGTTCAAAGTTCAGCAAATTCAACAATAAATTTTCATCACCCTGTGTAAAACTGTACAAAGAATAGACATGGCCCTATCTCTCTATCTCTTTTCAAATATCAATACTTCAGCTTGGACGATATAAAAAATAGACATTTTTTAATTAGGCTATCGAAAAGCAAATCTTTTTTTTATATAATTGGAATATCTCGAAGATATAGAGATAGATACAGGGAAGCTTAATAAAACTCTCCCTAAAATTACCCGCAGAATCCAAATATGCAAATATGTACACGTACAGGGTATTCCACTTAAAAATTTATAACCAAATAGATGGCGACTTCCGGTATAACCGGAGGTGCTATAACAATGGCATTATTTTATTTAAAGAGAACATCTCCGAAGACCCCAAAACTTTCGAAAAGATCATACAGTGTCTCTCACGGTGACGGCCCATTATAATTATTTCAGAGACTACTTCGATTTGAATTTTGAAAATTTTAAATACTGGGTTTTCGGGCATGCTCTTCTCAACTAAAATAATGGCGTCCACGTACCACTTCCGGTTATACCGTAAGTCGCCATCAACTGTACGATGTGTGCTGTACGATGAGTTACGTGCTGTAGACCAGCCGCGTAAAAAAATCATCGTTGAAAGATAGAAAGATACTTCTCAATTTTTGGGGAATTTTTCAGTGCAAAAGTACAAACTAAGAAAAATAGATATTTAAAAAAAACTGATATTTTCTTATTATAATAATTAATAGTAATTACTACCTTAAATGCATTGTTATTACTGCAAGAGTTCGCAAACAAAACCACATCCGTAAGCTTCTGTAGTTGCCAACTGCGTGAACTAAACAAACTCCATTAAAATATGGAACAAAATGAAATAAAAGTTACCATTTCTAGGAAAAATGTTGAAATTGATCCCCATTAGCGCGGGGACAGGCATGGCACCGACGCACCCAAATTTGGCGAATATTTTCCCAAATTTCAGGTATTCCCCTAATTGTGTCAGCAGCCTCAAGTATATGGTTTCGCAATTCTTCCACCGTAGCAATTGGAGTATTGTAAACCAATGACTTCAAGTGACTCCAAAGATAAAAGTCCATTGGAGTTAGATCGGGTGACNAATAATAATAATAATAATATCTCTACTCCTTATTCTAACTCCGAGAATTAGCCCAGAAGTCGGAGACTTGTGCGGGAGAGGAGGCGGCATATTATTATTAGGCAGGCCGCATTTGCTGTGTCAGCAATTTCAAGTATAAGGTTTCGCAATTCTTCCACCGGACCGTAGCAATTGGAGTACTGTAAACCTTCAAGTGACTCCAAAGATAAAAGTCCATTGGAGTTAGATCGGGTGGGCAAGGTGGCCATGGCACAGGACCAAGACGTCCAATCCATCGCTGAGGAACATTTCATTCAAAAGTGTCGTTACTCCTCGAATATTGTGTGGAGGAGCCCCATCTTGACGATAAAACATACGTGCCCGAACTTGTAATGCAACATCGTCTAATAATTCAGGCAAACGGATCTTCAAAATGTCAGCATGTATTGGTCCATTTAGTCCTTCAAAGAAATAGGGACCCACAAGTACATCGACTATTATGTCAGCCGAAATATTTACCGAGAACCGATGTAGAAAATTAGTTTCCCTAAACGCGTGAGGATTTTCATCTGCCCATATGTGCAAATTATGGAAATTCACTTCATCACAGGTAAATGTCGCCTCACCTGTTGCACAAATGTAAGCAGTCTGCTTAATTGACACATTGCCATAAAAACCATCTGCAAAAACGCATTCGTTGATCACAATCCGGGGGTAAAATCTGTTGAACTGATTGCGGATGATAGGAGTGCAACAACTGACGCTTTAAGATGCGATGTAAGGGACGAGATGAGGTTTCTAATTTCTGTGCGAGTCGTCGAGTACTAATTGCGGGGTCTTCGTCAAAATTTTTCAACATTGCATCTTCAACATTAAGGTTCACTTGCTGACCACGTCCTTCTCCTCGAGAAATAACACTTCCCGTATCTGGTAGCCGCTGAACGCACTGTAGGATTGTATTTGCACATGGGGGGGGGGCCGTTGTGGCCATCGTTCCCGGTACAACCTAGTCGCCGCGAGCGCATTTTCTCCGAATGCACCGTACACTAACACCACGTTGGGAAATAGTAAATGCATTGTTTTCTCGATTCATTGTAAAACTTGTTTGTGCATAAACTAAAAAATTAAGCAATATTTAAATGAATAATGAAATTCAATACAAATACAAAATCAGTTGACTGCACAAATTTTTTGACAATGTAACCCAACCTTCTTTTACTATTACTAATATTAGATTATATCCACTTAAATTATAAGGTTGCATCTCGGGTCGCATAAAAACATACAAGTTTTTAATAAATAACACAGGGTCGGCCTTCATTTTCGTTGATTAAATGAGCTTTTACAAAAAAAAAACGCGAAGATAGAATTTTTTCGTATAAGACTTTTCTATAACAAATATCATCAGGAAGCTGTAATTTAATTTTTATAGATTATACACGCCACACCCTGTATAAGGAATTGATAACACATGTCAAAAAATCCATTAATAATACGGCCACATAAAAAAAGTTATCTGTACTTTTCACGCGATATATGTGATTACGAATCCGGTGTCAGAATTGAGCTATCACATCACAGGAATTTCCTAACTTCAAAAAACAGGTCAAAAATAGCAAAAATTCACGAAAAAGTGCTAGGAATAATACAAATTTTATTTCTTGATTCAAATGTTCATTTATATGGTTATTAGTTTTTACTAATTATTTTGTCCAAAGTATGGAAGACGGTGAGCAAGTAGATGCAATATATACGGACTTTCGAAAAGCTTTCGATCGTGTTAACCAAAAATTATTACTGGCGAAGCTTAAATCATACGGGATATTTGGTAATTTATTGCTTTGGCTTCAATCCTATTTAATTGACAGAACTCAAATTATCAAATTAATGGATTGTACATCTCTGGAAATAACTGTATCATCCGGTGTCGGTAGACATTTGGGTCCAATATTAAAAACTTATTAAACTCGGGAGTTTCCTAACATCTATCAGTTATTTTATTAGATACATAATTCTCTTGTACGCTCTTGTCAGCAATACTGCTGCATAATTTGCAACCCTCAATATTTTACTTACATTAATTATTAGAAACTGTTCAACTTAAAATTTGCAATTATGTTCTATTCAAACTTAACAGACAATAATAATTAGATGTATGAAGACTGACTTAATCTAATTGGCATGAAATCGCTGCAGCATCGAAGACAATGTGCTTATTTAAAATTTGCATATAAACTTTTAAAAGGGAACTACTTCAATCAAGTC
Source organism: Anoplophora glabripennis (assembly GCF_000390285.2). NCBI lineage: Eukaryota > Metazoa > Arthropoda > Insecta > Coleoptera > Cerambycidae > Anoplophora > Anoplophora glabripennis. The sequence continues at coordinate 48,744 of NW_019416809.1, forward strand.
ATCGTCGCACAAATATCGGGCTGCACTCTTCCGCGAGCGAAATTATAAAAGCAGTAAATTCACTGCCATTTAACACCGACATTTTCAATATTTCTATGTATCAATTAATTAATATTATTTAAGCAGATGGACTAAACCTACTTTTATTATCTGTATTTTTAATCGATTATAATATTTTTTATTGCGCGTTTTACAATTTTTGTTTTATGTGCTTCAGTTATTTACGTATCTGTACGTGCTTTACATTATTGTATTCTTCCATTAATTGTATCATTTAGGTTATACCTGTAGATACAATAAGTAAATAATTAGTGAGTTTTTTTTTTAGATAATTCTCGACAAAACAGGAAAGATACAGCTCGATGTTTAATGGGTACCCATATTTCCGATGATCTTTCACTTCGAAAAATTAAAATAATCCTTGTATTTCAACAATTTTGTAGTTTAGATGGATTCTCTTGTTGTCTTAGGAAGCGTGCGATTTCTTATCTATAAAACGCCAGCCTTAGTTACGAAATGGATGGCAATATGTTACTTAGAATTAACAAAGTAAATTATTTGCTCACCGATTTATGAAATAATTTATTCCTTTCATTTGCATCGTACTGTATAAAGGTATTACTAAGTTCAATATTACCAATACTTTGCAAGTTTTCACATCAGTGGAATTGCTCGTAGCAGCGATACGAGAAACATTTTCCAATTATAGGAAGTAACTGTTAAATCAAGCATATACGCGTGTCTGGCGATGATATAAGTGTCTATTCACGTTATTGATATACATGTAGGTATGTTGTCGACGAGAAAAGTCCAAATAAAAACTTGTAGGTGTGGCGTTGCAAAATGTCATAGAAACATAAGATGCGAGATGTGAGGTACTTTATGAAAAGCAAGATGAAATGGAAACAAGAAAATATCTTATATAAGATATAAGAATACAGAACAGTTCGCAACCAATCTCTTCTGCAATGTTAATTATGGAATTACTAGGAACTTTCTTTTAAATATTGATATTTACTTATTTGATGACTTTGTTATAGCGTAATTTTGTTGAAAATCATTTTAGCAATAACAAAATTCAGCTATGAACATAATATTTCTAAAAAAATAACAAAATCATAATTATAGAAACATTAAACAAGCAAAGAGAAGTATTTCAGTGTCAGATAAACTGTACCTTTTTAATTCTGAAACAACCCATTTTTTTATATGAAAATGCACAACAGGGTAAATATTCAAAAGTTAATAGAAAGGAACAAATTTCTTTTCTGACAACTTATTGTTAAAAGAACTTTAATCTTCCAAGTGTTTTTCACGAAGACTTGATTTGCCTTAGCATCACACTTTTACTATCTACCTTCTAAGCATTTCCAATTGAGCTTCAATGCTTCTGAATACAAGTAAAAATAATTAGTTGATGTTGAAAATATGCCGACCACCCTATCCATAGGTCTAGTGTCTTCCTCTACATAACTTTTCTTAAAAACATAATACCTTTACCACCTTAATTTCAATAGACAGGGTGATTAATTAAGCATGGGCAATCACTGAACTGGAGATGCAACACGCCAAAATGTGATGACTCACTTAACATTCCTTATAACGAGCGTTCAAATAAAAACGTGATCAAGTTGGTTCTGAAAATTTGGACGTAGGTCGTAGCGTATAGCAAATGAACTTAAACGTCATCTGTCAAAGCGCTATATCGCCTATATCAATTTGAATATTTTCGATTTAAAAAGCGTTTAAAATGGTGTTTTCTCAAGAACAAAAAGTGTTTATCATAGAGTCCTACTTTAGAAATGGACGCAAGATTGATGGAATATGGAAGTATTCTATTGAGGAATGTTTCATAGAATTTCAAAATCAATTTCCCGGCGTTGTTGAGTACAAAATTTTTCAAAGTGCAGTTCAGCGTTGTGTTAATGTTTTTCGTGAAACGGGCAGTGTAACAAGAAAAGAAAGAAGCGGCCGACCTAAAAAGCGGACTGAAGAATTAAAAGAAAATAATGGAAAATGCGCCAAGAACTTCTGTATGTGTTTTATCATAAATGGTGGGAGTATCAGTCGGTACCTGCCACACAGTGTTAAAAAAAGATTTGCGTTTGTTCTCCTATCGTTTAACTTTCAGCAAGAACTTCATGAAGTTGATTTTCCGCGACGGGCTGTATTTTGTGAATGGTTTTTAAACAACTAAAGTGAACTTCATAATATCACCTTTTTTTCTGATGAAGCCTGGTTTCATTTAAGTGGTTACGTAAACTCAAAGAATATAAGAATGTGGTCTTCTGAAAAACCAGATAACTTTTTGTCGAGGGCCCTCTACGCGCTCAAAAAATTGGAGTTTGGTGTGCTCTCAATCGAAGGAGGATTTATGGACCTATTTTTTTTAATGGTACTCTTACTGCGCAAAGGTATAGAGAAGAAATTATCGCTCCTTTTGTTAACCAGCTGGAAGAAAACGAAATTACAAACTTTTACTTTCAACAAGATGGCGCAAGGGCACATACGGCAGGGAATTGAGGGAAGTTTTCCAAAATCGACTAATAAGTCTCAATGCTGAACATGAATTTCCACCGAGGTCATGTGATATTACGCCGTGTGATTTCTTTTTGTGGCCTTACCTTAAAAACACTATTTTTGAACTGCCTATTCCTGATTTAAACCATCTGCAGGCTCGACTTATAGACAAGATTCGTGAAATTAACAATACCCCGAGATCTTAGAAAATGTCTTTAATTCTTTGAGGAACAGGTGTGAAAAGTGCTTGGAACAAGGAGGGGAACACTTTCAGCAGCTGCTTTAATTTATTGTTATAACAAGGAGGGAGACACTTTCCGCTGCTCCTTTAATTGTTTGTTATTGTTATCACGATTATTCTTTAAAATAAAGTTATATAGTCATTAACGTTATTGAAACTGACAGCTGCTATACAGCTCGTTGAGAAATGAGGTTAAGTTGGTCGCTATAAGCTACTTCCTACGTCCAATGTGTCAGAGCCAACTTCGACCACGTTTTTATTTGAACGCTCGTTATAAATGTTGCAGGTGTGTGTTGCAATAATTTTGGAATTTTTTACGAATTTTTTACGAATTTGATGATGAATTTGCCAAACAAGTTCAACTTCACGGCCAGTCCACCGCTGAGGAAAATGTTCATTCAGATACAGGCGCAGTGGCAGTCAAAAATGTGATGACGTCCCATCCTGCATAAACCACGTCTCGTCTTATGGCTACTGATACATGTTCTAGAAGTCTAGAAGTATGTTTAAATTTTGGTCAAGATAGTTCAATTAGAGAGGTCAATTCAGATGTTTACCGTGAATTCATACTGACAATGTTTTTCCCTTAGAACATGTGGATTTTCGCATTCCCATAAATGATAATTTTTCCAATTCAAAACACCTCTAGTAAACGTCGCCTCATCGGTGGAAAGGGTGTTATTAAGAAAATAATGGTTTTCGGTTTGTTTACTAGAGTAAAAATTAAGCAAATTGAAGACGAGCTGGTAAATCTTAAGGAGAAATTTTGGAAAGGAGTAGGTATTATTATATAAGTTAATTAGAGGTAGGTACATGATGACAATTAGTGACAGTAATTTTTTTTTTCAACTCTCGGCCAGGGGTGAAAAAAGATAAAATAAAGAGGTTTTTCAAGATAACTCAAAAGGGGTAAGAGGTAGAAAAAAACCTTTTTATTAGAAATTAAAAAATATATCTATTCCTCTGAAAAGATAGTTTACATTATTTAGAGTAGATTGAAAAAAAAATTATAAAATTCATTCATGTTTTGCTTATGAATTTTTAAATTTCTGAAATCTCCTTAACTTCTAGTTTCCCTAACTCTGTTAATTTTAATAGTACAAGAAAAAGTCAATCGATCATTTTTATGTAGAATTTTTTGCCCTACAACTTTTATAAGAAACTTTTTTTCTAGCTCTTACCCCTTTTGAATTATCTTGAAAAACCCCTTTATTTTATCTTTTTTCACCCTTGGTCGGAAGTTGAAAAAAAATTACTGTCACTTTTTGTTATTATATACCTTAAACTAACTTATATCAAAAATTTAGACAAGTTGACCAAAATTTAATTAGACTATTTCTTTAAAATTCTCCAGATGAATGATTGGCTTAACGCTTTTGCCGCACATGACAAACCAGTACTCAGATCTGGGTTTACCAAAATACGAACTAAAACCTCTTGACGTGACTTTTGTAATTAAAATTAGCGACTGTAAATATTTCTGAACAGTTTGTGATTGGGTTGTCTTCGATTTGGATATAACAGTAAATACCTTCTGTTTCCACGAAGTCCACTAAAATTTGGTTGAGCAAAACACAAATCATATCACGCATTTCAGTGTTAGAAAAATCATTATGTACTGGCATTTTTTTATAGAACCTTTGCTATAAATAATTACTAAATTCGTAAAAGAAAGGTAAGGCTATTTTACATTGAATGTTTAAAATGTAAATATTTCAAAAACCGATAGAGTTAGATCCAACGCCCTGTACAAGTAGTGCCAAATCCAGCATGAAATTCTTAATTGTTTTACCAAAAAAACACCAACTCATACTGCATACTACGACAACAACGATGTGCATTTCTGTAAAAAATGTCTTTGTTTTCATTACGTGCTTCTGGAGTCAGGTATTCTTTCATTTCTACGCAGCTTGTTTAACATATATCAACTGTATCGATATTCTCTGACCTTTATAAACAGCGAAAGCAACCTTGAGATGGGCCAATTCGTCAGCCCTTATTTGTCAAGGTAACATATTGCATCCTCTGCTGGGAAACGATAGGGCAGAGACGTTATGCTTTTACGGTCAGGCAAGTCAGATTTATAGGAGACGTATAGTGTGATAGTCAATGGAATAAGTTATGGTGGATTTTTCCAGGAGGGGATTTTGCCCGTAATACATTGTTTTGTATAAAGGTTACAGCGTAATAATAGGGGTCTCGGTATACAGGGAGCATGTTTTTGAATAAAAAATATAGTGGTCACTAGGAGCAAATTATTGTTTTGTTACTATGAAGTTATTTCTTTAACACACTTTGATATTATTTCGAGATGATTTTATATCAACGAGTATATTATTTGAAAAAATTATTAATGGCAGAATTCTGAAATTTGTAAACAGTTGTAATTTATTATCAGTTAGCCAGGATGGTTTTCGTCCAAACCATTCAACTAATACTGCAGTATATTCACTCCTTTCTGATGTTTACAAACAACTTGATGAGGGTAAAATTGTGGTTTCGCTCTTTTTTGATCTAACAAGGGCTTTTGATTGCGTTGGGGAAGGTTTTTTTAAGACAAAAATTAAATAGTTTAGGGATTAAGCAGCCGCTTGATAAATGGATTCCGATCTGATAGGTCAATCAGCGTTACGCTAACTGATACGCAGTCACAGCAACATAAATTGAGTATTGGAGTTCCGCAGGGAAGTGTGATCGCTCCACTGCTGTTTTTGCTTTTCGTGAATGATTTGAAACAACATATGACCGATAACATAACACTGGTGATGTTTGCCGATGATACCACCATCAGTTTAGTAGGCAATAATTTTAGTGATTTACAAATTCAGGCAAATATAGTTCTCCAACAATTTTACACCTGGTGCGAACGAAACAAGCTTATAATTAATGCAACTAAAACTAAGTATATAGTTTTTCATTTACGAAAATGCAAGCAAAAAATTAATTTAACACGGAACAACACAGTGCTGGAGAATGTCACTAATACCAAATATTTGGGCTTGCATGTAGATGAGAATCTCTCATGGTCGGTGCATGTGGACTCCATTGCCAGTAAACTGAAGTCAGCTTATTTTGCAATAAGGAACCTGAAATACATTGTGAGCAGTTAATATCTGCTAAATGTTTATTATGCTTTAGCATTCTCGCACATTAAATATTTAATTATATACTGGGGGTGCTCTACGCATGCACATCGAATATTTATTCTACAGAAGAGAATTATCAGATTGATTTTCTCCTTAAACCCGTTAGATTCTTGCAAAGCAATATTTAAAGATAACAAGATACTCACTATTTATTCAATAATTATTTACGAGTCCGCTATTTTTGTGAAGCTAAACTCCGACAAGTTTCCTCTGCGAAACAGTTTGCATGTTCACGGTACAAGAAATGCAAGTCAATTCATTCAAAACTATAATTTAAGTACTTTCAGGAGAGGTCCGCTTTTTTGTGTGCCAATATTTATAACTCTCTACCTGTAAATATTAGAAATATCTGTATTTTATCGAAATTCAAATACGAGCTGCGTAAGTTTTTGTGTGCTCATACTTTTTACTCCGTACAAGAATTTTATTCCTGTGTTTCACATAGAAATGCCTAACAAAATTATTTTAACGTACCTATGTGTGATATATCTATTTGTGTAATTTTATATTTAGATTAAGATAATTTAGATGTAACAATTTTGTCAAATATTGTAACTCTGTATATCTGTAGTTTACTTTACACTAGTTGTATTGACGCATCATGTCCTGTATGGGTTCTATGAATAAAGATTATACTATACAGATGGTTGTACAGTGTATATAAATGACTTCAATTTTGAGAACAAATAATATAATAATGTTTTAATTTTTGGCAAAAAAGAAATAGTATATATTTATGTAAAAAGTCATTGTTATTGCACGAACAGTTCGGTCAAAAACACCAGCGAAGTGAGTATCAAGCAGTTCGAGGCGTCAATATTTGCGTTGATGAATGCCACTAAAGAAATATTATTTATTTACTAGTAAGTAAATATCTTGTTACGCTGTGATTATAGTGAATATTCCTTAAAAACTTTTATATTAACTTTTCGTAATGTTATATACTTTTAGGATTTAATATCACGCGAAGACTTCTATTTTAAAAACTAATATATTCCTTGCATGCGCCAAGGGTGTTGTGTTCATAAAACTGCAGCGATATGGCAATTCGAAACAAACGGTGGCATTGGATAAGTATAGGGATGGGAAAATTTAATATATTACTTGGCACGTATCCAAATGTTACACATATGTTTTCGCGTAAAGGAAACTGGGACTGTTCTCATAACTTGTTTTTAAATGTCTACAAAACTGTCAGGAAGTGCTCTTTTGGTTTATCGAAAATGTAAATATAAATATATAAGAAAATTGAAAAAAGCCTACATGAAATTTTGAATTATTTAATGTGTACTCATATTTTAACTGCCGGTATAATTTGCAATGAAATGATTGCAATGAAAATCGTTTTTCATAATTACAAATATTTTCATAGATATTAACTTTTTAATAATACGGACGTTTATTTTATACGTCTACATAAACTATTTTAAATAGTAGAGAGCACGTACATTTAAATATTTATACAGAGTATTCCAATGTATAGACATACTACATACTATATTAGACGAACGGTCCACCCCTAAAAAGATGCTTAGAAAATCAAGGTCACCGACCACGAGGAGAGGCCAAGATGAAACCTTTTGTAATCGATGCATTGAGTTATTGCTAACAAAAAACCTAAGTAACATCTTTGTGTCCGAGTGGCAGGTAATTTGTTATTAACAAAAAAGTTGCAAAATAAAAATATTGCAAAAAAACGCTCTGCAAACAATTTTCTAAGGTAAATTGGGCAAAAATAAACACTTTTTGTCTCTTGACATTTTTTCGTAGAACGCTTCCTTTTCGAGCTAGGGGCGATTTAAGGTCGAAAAATGGCTAAAAGTTGCCAACTTTAAAAATTCATATCTCAGCTCCTACCAAAGCTTTCGGAACGTTCAAAAGCGCAAAATGATCCTCGAGACTTATACTTTAATGTAGTTTTTTTTTTAAACCAGCCCCTTTTTTTTAACCCGTTAAATTTGCAGCTGAATTTCGGCCGCTAGTGCCCACGCGCCACCCCTACGTATCGCTATATATAGATATAGCGCTGTCGTGCATATAATCGAATAAACGCTATTAATTCATTACTTGTTACAATTTTTACTATTTAGTATTTCTAACACTCATACATATTTTCAAATTCATCAAATATTGTATATCATATAATTATTTATAAGATTTAATAATATGAATATGATATTTAAATGAAAAATAAATTAATTAAACATTACAAAAAATGCATATATCAAAGGTATTTATTAATACAAAAAAATATATTTACATTTAAATATAAACTTAACTATTTAATAAAAAATCAATTTTCAGTCTCCGAATCAGTATCATCAGTTTGTATTTCTGCATTTTGACATTTTATAGAGCAATTGCAAAGATCGCAACATTTGAAGCCTTGTGATAAGCAAGAACAAATGTCTTCATCGCTGCAGGGTAACTTTCCACTGCAGGAACATATGAATTTTTGTAACATTTCCATGGCCGTATCTCCTTCAAAATAATTGTAGCACAATACATTATTTTTTAATATCCAGCCATATTGTGTTGGGTCGAAGGATGTTATGCTTGCAGATCTTGCTTGAGACCATTCATTGATTTGCCATTTAACACGCATAACATGTTGTAACAATACAGGCTCTGCCGGAGGTATTGATGATGGTATTGGTATCATGATGATTCGATATTTACTATACTATCATGTACATACTAGCTATTGGGAATAATAAATATTGTATTAAATAACGAATAGCACAAGAATATTTTTCGAAAACTTACCTGCAGTTTTATACAACATTGAATATTCACATACGTTGCATGATTGTTTACAGACTAATAAAGGATTGTTGCACTATGACAGCACAAATGAATATTGTAGAAAATGTATTATTTATTTTTTATACATTATTTGTCAAATGTTCACTGTTATTGCCTGATGCCAGACAATAAACTAATGATCCATGCGACACCCGATCGCTGCAGTCTAATCCATTGCGCTTGTTTAAACAAGTTATAACAAGTAATTCGCATAAGCGCACGTTCGCGAAAACTCGGTTAGTTAATATTTTGGTTGACTATCTATGCGTATCCTTTTATAACATTTTATATTCTAGTTCTAAATAATTTTTTGATATAAATATAGTTATATATAGTTATTATTATTGAAGCTACATTAATGAAGATACAGTTATAAATATAAATCAATATATTTGTAACGTAATACATATTATTTTCCATTTAAATATGATATTCATATTATTAATCTTATAAATAATTATATGATATACAATATTTGATGAATTTGAAAATATGTATGAGTGTTAGAAATACTAAATAGTAAAAATTGTAACAAGTAATGAATGAATAGCGTTTATTCGATTATATGCACGACAGCGCTATATCTATATATAGCGATACGTAGGGGTGGCGCGTGGGCACTAGCGGCCGAAATTCAACTGCAAATTTAACGGGTTAAAAAAAAGGGGCTGGTTTAAAAAAAATACTACATTAAAGTATAAGTCTCGAGGATCATTTTGCGCTTTTGAACGTTCCGAAAGCTTTGGTAGGAGCTGAGATATGAATTTTTAAAGTTGGCAACTTTTAGCCATTTTTCGACCTTAAATCGCCCCTAGCTCGAAAAGGAAGCGTTCTACGAAAAAATGTTAAGAGACAAAAAATGTTTATTTTTGCATAATTTACCTTAGAAAATTGTTTGCAGAGCGTTTTTTTGCAATATTTTTATTTTGCAACTTTTTTGTTAATAACAAATTACCTGCCACTCGGACACAAAGATGTTACTTAGGTTTTTTGTTAGCAATAACTCAATGCATCGATTACAAAAGGTTTCATCCTGGCCTCTCCTCGTGGTCAGTGACCTTGATTTTCTAAGCATCTTTTTAGGGGTGGACCGTTCGTCTATATACACAAGATATTAACATAAGCCAAAAACAAATGAAGGTTTTTTTTAATAAACTTTAAAACGGCACATATTTGAAAACTATAAACTATAATTTCTTTAAATTCTACTCTGCTACAACTTTTTTGGTGCCGAAAGGAGGTCAGAAAATTTAAAAAATGCATGATTTTTATAGCCTAGAACCAGACAAACAAAGCTCCTCAATCGATTTTAACCCAAACGGACCCACCCCCCAACATCCACTGCCCAACATACCTCCCAATAACTAACCCGCATTCAACTTTGGCAGGTACCTATAGCAATGGCAGAAAAATGTCTTTTTACACATCCCTAGGGCCAGACAACCAATATTCCGTTGATTTGAGGCCAAACGGATCCAACACCCATCTTCCCATACCCATCCTGTCACGTTCAACTATTGTGACAGACAGGAATGCCAGAAAACTCAAACTGAAACTCAGATAAACACAAACTAGGACTCGGACAGGCAAGCTCAACCTGAATAACGGACTGGTAGAGTGTAATTAAACCATGGCCAAGAAAACTCAAACTGAATTTCTGACAGGCAAACTAATTCTGAACCTCGGACAGGAAAACTCTAGCTGAAATTCAGACATAACATTTCTATCTCAAACGGAAGTTCAGGTATCTCAAACAGAAGTCCAGGCTGCTAAAACCATTCTGAAGCACCGACAGTAAATTTAAACTGAAGCTCAGACATGGAAGCTCAAACTCTAACACAAGCTATAGCTGGTAAAACAACGCCGAAGTCAGAGAAACGCAAACTGAAGCTCGCTTTTGCTATTTTCTCAACGGCATTTCTTTCATTAGAGTAAATCTCTTATAAATGCTAAAAACCTCTTGGTGTCAGTCAGTTTAGTTCCATTCTTGGCGTTACCCACGAACAACCACGTGGACGTGGTAGATTACTGCTCCATTTGGAGTGCTTTATTTATGTTATTGGGGGGTATGTGGGGCAGTGGATGGTAGGGGTGGATTTGTCCATGCATTTTTTAATTTTCCAATAGAGTAGAAAACCGCGCTTAATAACCCTCTTCCTTTTGAGGAAATCTGCTAGTGACATTTTACCGAAAATTTGGTAAAACCACGTTTTTTGTACCATCCAAGATCTCACCCTCTACCAATTTTTCTCAAAATTTATTTATGTCTAAATTTATATAATAACATTTAAAGGTGACAACTCTTGCTGTTAAAACACATACATTTTAATTGAAACAAATTCATTTTTCTTTTAAATTGTCAAATAAAGTCTAACAATATTGGTATGCAAAATATATCCAATCTTAGACAAAAGTCCTAACTGCTGACATTGAGGTAAACAGCTAATCTAAGAGCTATATGCCCAACTAGTATACGATGACAATAGTATACACCTAGTATTATCCAAAATAAAAACCAAGGATGTCTAAATATAATAGGTACCTAATACAGTGTATCCCAAAATGATAGAACAAAGTTCTTTTTTTTTCCAGCTTAGATTTTAAAAGAACGCTGAAACAGGTCAATTAGTAAATAAAATTTGTTACTTTTCTGCAATATTTTCTATTTTTTGAGCCATGTTTGGCAGACCTATATTACTGACATTTTTTTGGATAGGACGTTCTATCCGCAAATGCAGCTAAGAGCTCGCCCTCTGGCGGTGACAAGTGATACTAGCGAAACAAGGTAAACATTTCTTGTGTGTAAGACATTTCACTTTGTATTTAATTTAAAACTGACTTTAGTGTTTGTTTTTTGAACACTGTTATTTTAAGAAAATAGTGTGAGGAAAACTTCAGCAGTCATGGATAAAAAGAAGAACTCTCGAACTATTATTGTTCAGTTCATGGTTGCTCTTCATGGTCCGAGAAGAATCCAGAATTAAGTTTTCATCAAACCATTGAAGAAATTTTCAAAATATTATTGTCGATACACAATACTCTTTGAATTTCATGAGGGTTGTTAGTAAGGGCACTAGTTCGCAGACACAATGTATAAATTTCTAAATTTAAATCACTTTGCCTTATTTTCCCACGTAGTACCACATGACCAGCATTAAAAACTGCCTCTCCTTCTAATATACAGGGTGTAACAAAAAAGGTGGACTGGCTATACATAGCCATATTGTACTCATCAAGGCGATCAAAAAAGTTTATATACACATCTGCTTTAAAATGATTCGTTTCTGAGTTATGGACACTTTAATCTTGGTCTGATAAATAACGTTTTTTTATTTATTTTAAATAAGTAACAAATAATGAAAACTACAACAACAGTAAATGAACTTAAAGGAGATGTTCAAAATGACCTCCATGAACACCAATGCATTGTTGAACTCGTCTTGTCACTCGCTCAAAAATTCCTGGTGTGTTCCGAATTCTCTGGCATCCGTTTTCTACTCTCTGCCGAAGATCCTCGATATCCTGAACTGGAATAGAATACACCATTGATTTTAGATGACCCCATACGAAGAAATCAAGGGGATTTAGATCCGGGGAACGTGCAGGCCACGCTATAGGTCCTGCCCGGCCAATCCACCTTCCAGGATATGCTTCGTTTAAAAGTTCACGTGCTATGAGACTGAAATGGGCCGGCGCCTCATCATGCATGAACCATATGCGTGCTCTAAAATTCAGTGGAACATCCTCCAACATGTTTGGTAGATCATTTTCTAAGAAATTACGATAATTTTGGCCATTAAGTCGTCCGGGAAGAACAAAAGGGCCTATCAAGAAATCACCAATGATGCCTGCCCAAACATTAATTGAAAATTGATGTTGATGTCTGGATTGAATAATGGCATGCGGATTTTCTTCATGCCATAGATGTACATTATGAAAATTGAAGATACCATCTCTTGTGAAGCCAGCTTCATCTGTGAATAATAAGGAAGGCAAAAAGAGAGGGTCGTTGGCACAAGTTTCCAATAGCCAAACACAAAAGGCTTCTCGTGCTGGGAAGTCAAGTTCACTCAGTCCTTGTACCCATTGTAGGTGATACGGATAAAGTTGATTGGTCTTTAAAACCCGCCACACGGTCGTATGATCAACTCCTTCTCTTAATGCAATTCTTCGAGTACTGTCACCTGCTTCTTCCTCAACACGATGCAATACACGTTCTTCCAAGCGCAATGTTCTTGCAGTTCGTGGTCTACCGCGATCTCGGGCTCGCGGTTTCAAAGATCCTGTTTCCCTTAGCCTATTATGTAGCCTTTCAAAGGTTTTTTCATTGGGTAAACGTCGGTGTGGAAAATGCTATGCGTAAAGTCGTCTTGCTTCAGCCCTATTACAATATGCCAACCCATACATCAAATGCACGCTTGACATTTCTTCAAAGGAATAATCTTCCATTTTCAGTGAGTAAAATACAAAAAAATGTATTAATAGAGTCAGATACTTAACTGTCACCATGACACTAACCGCAATTATAATCTTGGATTACTTGATAATGGTCTGTTACTGTACCAGAACTATAGGAAACTAAAAACTTAAAGTGTCCATAACTCAGAAACGAAGCAATTTAGAGCAGATGTGTATATAAACTTTTTTGATCGTCTTGATGAGTACAATATGGCTATGTATAGCCAGCCCATCTTTTTGTTAAGGAGAGTTTTCGTTGGCATTTAGATAGGATAATGGATAACTTCATAGTTATAACCTCAAATAATCTACATTAAATTGTAATGCTAGAACAACAAACAAGTCATAATACTTGCATTAAAATTTATGTATGAAATATTTGAAACCTATAAAATAACACAAATGTCAAATAACCTCAGTTTAATAACAAAAATACTAATAATAATGGAAAATAAAATAAATGTTGTTCAAATGAATGTGTAAACACGAACGCCACGAACATTGTCTCGGAGCGACAGCATAAATAGGTTATATAAGATTATATTTTTTGTCATAGTTGTCAAAAAAATGTAAAAAATTGTCTTTTATGTCACAGTGACAACATCATAGTCTCTTCTGTACTTTAAAAAACGAACTTGCTTTTTATTAATCTTGTTCTACTTACTTTAAGTTTTTTTTTTTTCAAAAAAAAACACTGATAAACACATAAAATTCACTAGTGCCTTAGGCAAAACGTGAATCGTTTTAATTCCAATTTATTCGTTTTTAAATTATATTGAAAAATGGTTGCCCGTTTAAGTGAAAAAACAGAGAATTGAAATTTTAATTGTGATTGGGTACAGAGATAAAATCCATAGTCGACAGGAGGTATGTGACTTATTTCACCATAAGTATCCAGATCAGAGAATTAGTTGAGCTACAATAAGTAAAATATCCAAAAAGTTTGAAAAATCGGAAGTATAAAAGATTTACCTAGATCAGAAAGGCGAAGACGGTAAGCGAAAATGCTCGCCGTTACTAAAATTCGTCACTCATCCATTAGATCTATCTCAGCCAGCTTCAACTTGTCGAAGTGCTCAGTTCACAGAACTCTGCAGTTTCAAAAGTGGTATCCTTACAAAGTTAACGTCTTACAAGAGCTACGGATATGTTAGATGACACAGACAGAAGATTACAGTTTTGCGAGGAAATTAGAAATTTTATTTGAAATCCAATCCAACTTAAAAATCACATAATTTTCACTGACGAAGCAGTATTTTGCTTAAATGGAATCGTGAACGGACAAAATACTAGGTTTTGGAGCCCAGAAAATCCACATTGGATGCAAGAAAAACATGCACAACGGCCGGAAAAGTGAATGTTTGGCTGGAATAGTAGGAACCTTATTTATTTGAGGGCAATTTGACAGACTACATTTATTTGGATTTTTTGCGTTTTCAGCTGCTTCCACCGATGGAATTAGTTTTTCCTAACCCTAATGAGCATGATATGCCTGCTGGTGTTGTCTGTTTCCAAGAAGATGGTGCCCCTCCACATCTTCGCCTCGATGTAGGAAATTACCTTAATGAAGTTTTCCCAAATCGATGGTTAGACAGAAGTGGGCGGCTTGAATGGCTATCACGCTCCCCTGATTTAACTCCACTAGATTTTTTTTTGTGGGGTTATCGAAAAAGCACAGTGTATGTGAACAGACCAGACACTATAGAAGGATTGAAAAATCGTATCAGAGAAGTTCGAAACGTAATACCAAATGTTATTCAAATTGTAATTGATAACTTTGAATACAGAATTGGGCATTGTGTAATGGTTAATGCGGGGCCACTTTGAACATTTGCTGTAATAAATTAAAAAGTACTAGTAAATTATTATTTTCATTTAATTCCTCCATTTTTTTTTAAATATGACAAAAAAAAGGATAACCTTATATCGCTGAAGGGCTGTCGATTTATACTAAAAAATATAGAGCGTATATTCAAAAAAATGTCGGTAATATAGATCTGTCAAAATGACTCAAAAAAAATAGAAAATATTGCAGAAAAGTGACAATTGAGCACTATTTATTAATTGAAAAAAATAGGAATTTTGTTCCATAATTGTGGGACACTCTGTATATTGAAACCGTTAAATAATGCAATCATTCAAAGAAATATGCTATATTCTTGCCATACTATTATCACCCTTGGAAAAATTAATCGCGTAAGATACCTACAACTTCTGCAAGAGATCTTTTTGTCATCACCATAGTTTAATTTAATTAATTAAATTTAGTTGCCAACGTCAAGGAAACAAATTACTGTCCCAAACAAAATTACTGGACACTTGGCTTGTATTCAATTATGAAGGCCCTGTATGTTCTTGGAACGTTTAACATACCTATATTGATTTCCACTGACAACGCACGTTACATCCCCTTGATAGAAACAGTAGTCGTTGACCAATTTTTTCGATATAGTTGATTCTGACGATGTTAGGAGAGCATAAGAAAGCGTCAGAACTAAATCTCCGCTAATCGCAGCAGCCCTATTGGTCGGACAAATAAAATACGAGCAAATAAATGCCAAGTTCCTACTTAACTGCCCCTCAGGGAGCAATTTCCAGGGTTTCAGCGACGAAATCTAATTTCTAGTTCCAGATGATTTACCAGTTCGTTCACCCCGCTCCCTCTGGCGCTCCTTCCGCTTCTGGTTAATTTGAGAGCTTGTGGTATTCTAAACATGTTTGCTGACAAGGAGCAGTCAGCATATTACAGACGAATGACAAAATTCTCGATTTTGGGGAATTTTGCATGCCTCTGCATAGTCGCTATTGAGGGTTTAAATACTAATTCACTAAATAAGATAAAGACTAAGTTGAATAACCTCATCAGGGAACTTTGCATTGAAACTGTTACCAAGCTTCATCAGAGATATTCAAATTTGTGTATTTTACGAACATGTAGATTTATTTTTATTGAGCTGTAAAAGAAGCTGATTGTTAAAAACTTGCCTTAGTAAAAGTTGCCTAGATACAGGGTGTCTCACGGTGACGGCCCATTAGAATTATTTCAGAGACTGCTTCGATTTGAATTTTGAAAATTTGGGATACCGGGTTTTCGGGCATGTCCTTCTGAACTAAAATAATGGCGTCCACGTACCACTTCCGGTTATACCGGAAGTCGCCATCAACTTGCTTATTTTAAATGGAACACCCTATATATTATTGTAATTTTGGATTCTACGTGTTATTTTAAGTGGACTTTTATAAAGTTTTCCTATTCCTAAAATTAACCGTTTTCGAGATATTTAATTTAAAAAAAATGGAGAGAAATAGTGACTAGCTTCAAACTATGTGTATTTAAGATAAAGCAACAATATTTATAGGAGGGATAGCTAGACCCTTAAGTTTCCCATCCATACTTTCAAAGTGGCTTAATTCCATACAGGGTGCTAGAAATTTAATGCCGAGTTTAGTTAACTTCAAACTTCCATAAGTCGCTTTTTTTAAATGGAACACCCTGTATGTTTTTCTACATTCTAATACACAATTTTATTCTCTTTCAGGGTATACCTGTCTCTTCTAGTTTTTAATATATCTACTATTTTTAGTGTAATCACCTAAAATGATGTAATTTCTTACGAGGATAGCTGTGGAATTTTTAGCAAAACTTCAAAACAAACAACTAAACTGTCAATTTGTTGTTACTCTCTTGCAGTGACAGTTTAATTTAGTGTTTATAAGAAATGGAAAACAATACATATTCAAATGCTGATATTTTAAATTTATTATTCATTCATAGACGTTGCAATGGGATTATAAGCAGAACATGTACAGTTTTTAATGAGACATATCCAAATTTGCCACCAATGAGCAGAAAAAAGTTAAGAAGAATTTTAGCAAATCAACTAGAGTATGGTCGAATTTGTGCAGAAAGAATTTAACCAAGACCAATAACTTTAAATGAAGATAATGTAATAAATGTGCTAGCCTAATTTAATGTTCACCCCTCAACTCGTGCCGCAGAGTATGATTTAGGCATTTCACGAGCGTCCATTCACAGGATGCTAAGAACTAATGATATGCATCCATACAAATTTAAGCTAATTTCTGCTCTTTATCCAATTGACGCCGTGCAACGTGTACAATTTTGTGAAACGATGTTAGTGCGATACCAAGAAGATCCACAATTTTTGCAACATAATATATGGACAGACGAGTCAAAATTTACGAGAGAATGTATTTTTAATAGACATAATACTCATTTGTGGTCATCTGAAAATCCTCATGATACGCGGAAAAGAAACTTTCAAAATAAATTTAGCTGAAATGTTTTTTGTCTAAATATAACTAAATTTCTTACCATATCTATGAAGAAAATTTAAATGCCGACATATATCTCAATATTTTGCAAACGGTTGTGGCAGATTTTCTAGATGATATACCTTTAGACCAACTAAGGAAGTGTTGGTATCAATTAGACGGGGCTCCACCTCACTGTCATAATCAAATCGATCAACGCTGACTGAAATGTTTAAAGATAAATGGATGAGACGCTTAGGACCGTGGAATTGGCCAGTGAGGTCTGCCGATTTCACTCCATTATATTCCTATGTTTGGGGAGTAATAAAGCAAAACGTTTATTTAACACCCGTTGCTTCAAAAGACGATTTGATTGCTTGAATACGAAGAGCATTCCATGAATTGCTAGTAGCTGAAATAGCAAAAACGGTGACTGATGGTGTTACCTCTAGAATCCACAAGTGCTTAGCTGTTAATGGGGGTCATATTGAACACTTATGACTTTTTAAGTTATTTATTTTATCTTAGTGCATTATTATTATCAACAAACATAATTAAAATTGTGTATTACTATGTATGAAGTTGATTTTTCAGTATTCTTCTTAACTTTATTTTGCTTATTGGTGGAAAATTGGGCTATGTCTCATTAAAAACTGTAAATGTTCTGCTTAGAATCCCATTGCAACGTCTGTGAATAAATAATAATAAATAACTGGTGACAGTTTAGTTGTTTGTTTTGAAGTTTTGCTAAAAATTCCACAGTTATCCTCGCAAGAAATTATATGATTTTAGGTGATTACACAAAAAATAGTAGATAACTTAAAAACTAGTATATATAGTATAAGGAACCCTGATACTGTTCGAAAGAGAATAAAATTTTGTATCAGAATATAGAAAAACATACAGAGTGTTCCATTTAAAAAATCGACTTATGACGGTTTGAAGTTAACTAAACTCGTTATTAAATTTCTAGCACCCTGTATGCAATTAAGCCACTTTGAAAGTATGGATGGGAAGCTTAGGGGTATAACCAGAAGTGGTACGTGGACGCTATTATTTTAGTTGAGAAGGGTATGCCCGAAAACCCGGTATCTCAATGTCATCGTGAGACACCCTGTATTGTAGAAATGATATACTTTTTAATAATAAGCATCATTAAATATCGAATTTGCATTAAAAAAACTTGTAGTGTTTTATCACTGAATACTATTATGCTGCAATGAAAGTTAATACAAAGTATATAAACTAAAGACTTCTTATTTGTGTAGCTCATCTCCGTCTTTGTGTTACTAAATAAAAGAAAAGGGCAGTGATATGAGATTTTAGTTGAACTTCTTAATAGACACAGCTGTTCGCCAAACTTGTTTCACTTTTACATTTTTTCTAATTGATAGTTAAATAACGATATCTTACCAAAATAAGGTCAAGTATTTTATCACATTATTTTACTTTAAAGCAATAAAGTTAGTCTGTATACTATTTTTAATACGCTCATGCTGTTGGGCCATTCTGTCCCTAGGTGCTTTCGTTTTGACAAAAATAGTTGCTATTAACAGCTATTAGCAACTCGGAGCTTCTCTGTTCGATTTGATAGAAATCTGCGGCGTTGCTTTTTCTTTCCCACTTTTATAATGTAATTTATTTATCTATCTACTGTTATGATCAGTTTCATAACGATATTAACTTGCAAAAGAGTTTATCATTTACTTCTCGAACTGGAGTTTTTTAATTAATTATCATCTACATTTTAATAGATACGTGAGCACTTAGAAATGTACATTCGGAGGAAGAATTTCAGGTACTTACCATCCATTGCTTACGTAGGATGTAATCCAGTGGCTGGTTGTATAAGGTGAAACTTAAGTTGAAGAACAAGAAAACACTAAAACTCTCCAGGAAGGGTTCTTAATAACAATAAATAACAAAACAAAGAAAATAACGATAACACAACGGACTCGAGCAAACATTATTGATTCATTTCAACGTGACAGCGTCCGAGATTCAGAGCGCGGATTCATAGTAAAAATTTGGAAAGACTTTACTCATTATTAAATTAACCCGAGACTAAAATTAAGTAAACTGCCCAGTGTGGAACAAAAGGAAGAACTGTCTTTTTCGAACCTCTCTTCAACACGCCCATTACAGAGGTACAGAAGTTACAGAAGAGGTACAGAAGTTTCAGTTCTTATCTTAATTGACTGAATTCACAATTGTATGAACAATTTTGTGACTAAACTAAACTTAAAAGTAACACTACACCTTCCTCTCGCGACTCCGTATAACGGATTAGTCAACCTCGTTTAATTCATTTTTATGGCGTGGAAAATCTTTCTAAAAACCACCTATTTGATTTATTATTATTTTCCGTACATTCTAATAATTTATTTAAATATCTTGGAATTCCTACGCCATTTCAAACGTATTTCCCGTTATTAGGAATATCGATTTTTCCCTTTACCATGGGCTAAACCGACGCCGTTTAGTCGATATCAGATGCCCAACGCATGGTCCCGTCGGTCTAAGTCAGCTTGTTCAAAATCATTGCTAATTTTCATGAGGCCTTCTACGAAGGACGGCGATGGCCAGCTTCGCAAATGTATTACTCTCGATGACAAGAAGCACCAGACTCTCAACGATTTTATGGCGACTCTAAACCTACTTGAAAACCCTTAACTTTTCAATAATTATTGTTGACTAAAATATTGTACTGTCTGAGTTGGCCCATCCGTACCGAGAACCAACAAATAAACTGTCACATGTCTCGGCTTTTGTTACAATATTTAGTTGTTATTAGAAATGGTAGTCCTGTGATTCAGAATAAATACACATCGATGGCAGAGATTATTATGAAAAAAGTCTTAATAATTAGGTAATTAAAGAGGATATTACGTATGTCATCTCAACCATAACACTTACATGACAAAAATATATTCGTTTTGATACGAGGAGTTTGTCACAATTAGCAACTAAAGACTTTTTGTCCTCCAAAATGAAATCAGTCCATGTCAATCGCACTAAATGGCGTCAGAAGTTAGCGCGGCAGTAAACATTCGTTTAAAATATTTGTTTAAGTACTTAACAACAATCTAAGAGATTAATATTTTCACTACATAATTATATAATGTTATAGATTGTTAGACATTATAATATCAGATTTAAAAAAAAAAACAAAAAAAAACTGAGACTTTCGATTCGATTTTCGTTTCAAGGGGGACACCTGATGGCGTAAGTTTTGGTGTCTAGGAAACTACCCCTTAGGCAGGGACGTAAAATACCTTTAAACTTTAAATGACACCCTATGTCGAGTGACACTTCATTTTAAAGCTTTTTAAATTCTGCTCATGGCGACATACGACTTTTTAAATTTTGGTTTGGATATGACAACAAAATCATCACCTAAGGAATAAGACAAAATATCAATGAATGAAAGAATGTTGATATTTTATTAAGCGTTCAAATTGGTTTCCCTCCGCTTCACTTCCGAACGAACATTTCGAAGCATTTAGGACGACTGGCAATTGCATTTCAGAGCACCAATCAGAAATTTTATCCAGGTTAGATTGAAGCTTGATACAATCATTAATATCTGACAAAGATTATCTCCATAAAGAAGGGTCTCATAATTCAAGTTCCGGACAATGTCATTAATATAGACTAGAAATAATAGCGGACCAAGAATCGATCCTTGAGGGACAAACCACGATAGTCCATTATCAATTTCCTTTGAGAGAGGTATGAGGAGGAAAAGCTAGCAAATGGTTTAGTTAAGCCGAAGTTTGATAATTTTGACAATATAATACCATATAATGGAATTAACTAAAGTTTCGATACGTATTTTGTTCATGAAAAAAGATAAAGCTCCTGACATGTTTTTAATATGCCTACAACAATATATCCACGAGTAATATGTTGCATTGTACAAAGAATATTGTTTAAAAATTTGCTTGTTGTAACAACTATGTAGGTTATTGATTTGCGATGACTTTGAAATTTGCGGTTTTCTTAAATTTAAAACAAAAAAAAGTCGCGATCACATGTTTATCAATATTTGTTAAAAAAGTTATAGCACCTAGCGAACTCTTTTTAACTTTATAATATAATCAATATGGAACGAAATAGTTCTATTCACAGTTTTTGATTCAAGAAATTTTGAATTTTTGTTGTGGCGCAAAGTATATAGCGACTGGTTAAACTACTCATATTAAATGTAGCAGATGGTCAAGCCAGATTACTGACTCTCTGCTGAGTTAGATTAGCTCACAACTCCCAGCATATGTTTTTCACAAGGATATTTACGTACCTGCTAGAAATATGTTAACTTAATTAAAAAACATAGGTTAATTAATTAATATATGTAGACACATGGAATTAGTTTTTTATGCTGGTAGTGTTAAAGTGAACCTGAAAATATTTCTCTAATATTCTTCTCTTATTATAAATAAATTTTCATGTTCGTAAACAGACTCTGTATGATGAGCCTTTTTTTACTTAAATCCGCTAGGTTGATTGCTAATGTTAATATTTTGGCGTTTTGTTTTACACATGTATCAGATTTCTATATCAAGCATGAAACCGAGCACATAATTGAGAGAATTAGAGCCTCAAATATCTCTTGAAATGATATTTAATATTTAACAAACAATCTAATTGTTCCTTTGAGCTCCAAATTCATCCCCCTTATCTGTTATTTATGAGTTATTAACTGGCATTACCTTAAACACTCAACTTTATGTTGAATATAGAATACACTGCTCGAAAAAATGTTTACGTGTATAAACTTTAACGGTTATTCAACTTGGTGGAATGCCTGAAGTTCTCCATTATTTTCGGTTTAACATCCCCTCAGCAACTAAGTTCATTGACGTGTTTAACTTCCGCATTTCCACGTCACTTCCTGTCAAGTGTGTATTTGTTTGTGTCCTAGGACATATTGTATTTTTAATGGGTTAATTTATTTGCATAACTACATACTGGACATATGGACGTGTCACGAAGCAAAAGTTCAATATTCGATTAGATAGATTGAGATACGTATTACATTACACAAATTTTGGGGATTTATAGTTTCTTTTCTGTTTAGTTTAGAGCAAAATATTAATTGAATGCTGAAAATTATTTTTCTTTTTGGCATGACTAAAAACATATGGAAGGTCTTCTGTGTTCTCCTTCTCTCTTTATCTCTCTATTTCTTCGCTTTTCGGTATTGTCACGTACTACATTTTAGTCTTATTTCTTGAATCGCGACCTGGTAGAAATTCTATTTGTCCTTAATTTAAATTCGTCTCAATTCCAGACGATGCTAAAATTTTAAGTTTTAAACGATATTCAAAATAAATATACATTAAAATGTTATATCCTAAAAACAATTTTTTACAATATTTAAATTGAATAAAAATATATCAGTATAGATAAATATATTTTAACGGAAAATCAATACTGACGAAAACCGACTCGTTTGTGTACGCACGTGAATTGACCGTCAAGTGAATTTTGGTTAAAATCTCACAAGAAAGAAACTGGAAGCTGCAGGCCATTACCAATTTACATTGCACCAACAGAGCTGCATCATCGGTAAGTCGCTTTGCAACCAATCACTTTTATTTTTTCGTAATCAATTTTGTTCATTCGCATACAGTTCGCTAAATTCGTAACATTTTTTCTTCTCATGAATTGCATTCAGAGATTATCATTAATTGATTAATTTTAAAAAGAATTGGAATATTTCAACCACGGCTGTTGCTTAACATTAGCATACTCAATTAGACCCACTTATTGCGACATAACCTGATTTTACTAGCTCTCGCCGCCCCTTTGCTCATTGTTTTCTGCGATTTTACCATTTTAGTTTGCCACTGTAATAATTACTTATTAGCTTATTTAATTTTGTTTTAAATTTATCTGCCGTAGTACTTACCTGGCAGTTGGTAGTCGTTAATTATTACTTACTTTATTTTATTATTACTTATTACTCGCCAGCATAAAAAGGTCATTTTGGCAAAATTATTGGTTTTACACTATGTAGTACTACTTATGTAGTATCCCTGCTTGGCTTACTATTGTATGATTTACGTATTAATTAATAGTGCAAATTTGCCTTATTTTCTAAGTTTGCGTAGATTTTAATTGTTATTTTGATTGGTATTTTACTCAAGTAGTGCTTATGAACCTTTTTGTCTCTTTGCTGAGACTGAATAGTACCCATTGTTTATTTTGTTGCTATTGCTCTCCCACAATCTAAGTAGAGACTAGATATTTCTTTAAAGTATTCAACATCGTCAAAATTATGAAAACTATATCTAGTGTGAAGATATGCCTGCTGCCTATTTTACTTTGTAGTTTATTATTCTAAGCTTATACAGGGTGGTTGAATTTCGATAGTTTTATAGGGTACAGCCAAAACGGTGATAGATACAAAAAATCTGATATCGATGTCCCGTCCTCTTTTTTGAGTTTACTTCGCTGGTACCAAAAGGTCTTGGTTAACTTGATTAGTTTTACATATAGTTTTTTTTTAAATGGCCCATTTACATTAACCTCTCTATCTCCGTTGTCATTCAGTTTAGAAGAAAAAAGTGTGCACATTATCTGTTCTATTTTTTATTAGGAAGTCATTGGCGTACTCAGATTTTTTACAAATCGCACAGTTTCTCCGATATTGCATAAACATAGGTTTTTTAAAATAGAATACCCTGTATTTGGCCATCCCGTTGAGTAGCATTTTTTTTACCTTTTCAGCCATATATAATAATAGATACTTTTTATTTGTCTAAATGAAGAAAAATGCAAAAATGTAGATATATATATTTTTTCAGTTGGCCATGTTATTTATTTATTCGTCTTTTGTTGTTTAATATTGACAGTTAGTTTATTTTTGACTGATTGAAAGCTTGTTAAACGTCTATTACTTGGTTTTAATTTTGAAAAGTATAAAAATGGTGTACGAAAATCTTCACAAAGTTCAAATGTTGGAGTGTTACATTGAAAGTGAAAAAAATAGTGACACAGCTTTAAACTTATATTTAGAGAGATACCCAGAGCGTGATCAGCCAGAAAAGAGATTTTTTAGCCGACTCTATGATAACTTATGTGAGTTTGGTTCTTTTCAAAAACCGAGAGCTAAATCTTATAATATACAGAATAGAGAAAATGATGAAATCAATACTTTAGCTTTTGTTGTCGCTAATCTCAATGTATCCAGCAGAGAAATTCAAAGAACGATAGGAATTGATAAATTCAAAGCATTGAGAATTTAAAAAAGAAACACAAGTTTCGACCATATACTATAAGAAAAGTTCACCATTTGCATCCAGGAGATGAAGAGAGACGCGTCATTTTCTGCCAATGGTTTCTGCAACAAATTCATGTATACCCCAATTTTTTTCAAAATGTTATTTGGACCGACGAAGCTTTTATAAGCAGCGAAGGTATATTCAACCGGCACATTGCGCATTATTGGTTAGATGTGAATCCTTACCAAACTGTGGCCAGAATTCAACAAGGGTGGTTTGGTTTTCATGTATGGGTAGCTCTCTTCCACAATAGAGTGTTAGCTTACGAAATGTACGATGAAAACCTTAACGCTCAAAGATATGTGAGAATTTTACAAGAAAATATTATTGAACTGCTGGACAATATGCTACTAGCTCAACGATATAATATGTTCTCTCAGCATGATGGTGCGCCTCCACATAATTCCCACATAGTTAGAGAATTATTAAATCATAATTTCGGGGACAATTGGATCGGTACGTACGGACCAAACAGGTGGCCGCCTAGGTCACCAGACCTAACCTCTATAGATTTTTATTTTTGGGGGGGATCTTAAAGACAAAATTTATAAGTATAGAGCTAATAATGTGGAGGAGCTAAGGGAACATTTTGAAAACTATATTCAGCGGGTGTCAAATATCCATATTTGCAATGCGACCCGCTCCATTGCCAAACGTTGTCACTTATGTATCAACGAAAATGGCCGACAATTCGAGCACTTGCTGTGACTTTATTATGTCATTTTTGTTTTATTGTTGTTTCTCTCATTTTATAGTTGTTATTTTTGTTTGGTATATGTTTAAGTGTACTTATAATTAAACCTATTAAGTGAAGATAAATGGATAATCTAATTTATTTTTTCTTTTAATTTTTTAGTCTAAGTTAGGTGCTTAATATAAAAATAATAATAGAAAACGAAGAGACCAATACTAAATAAAGCTCATGGGCAACTGAGAAAATATATATACATTTTTATATTTTTCTTCATTTAGGCAAATAAAAAGTATCTATTATTATACAGGGTGTCTCATAATTAGCTGCCAACCCTGAACAGGCCGATTCTATGATCAAAAGTAAGTAAAAAAGTTCATATGAACATGGGTCCGGAAATGCTTCCTAAGGGCACAGGTACCCATTGAAGAAGGAGGAATGAAATCATTTTTTTGTAATATCTCTCAATCGCGTTTTGATAAATGAATGAAATTTGGTATAGACAGCTAAATTTTGATGAGCAATTTGATGGACTAATGCATTTATTTCCACAAAGTCCATTGGGGTGGGTACGGGGGGGGCCTTGGCACTTTGCGAGTGTAACTTTTTCATTTTTGACTTTTTAACAAATTGGACAGTAAATTCCGTTTTCCCGAACTGTTTTACATTAAAAAGGTACTCTTGTTTCAAATCGTTATCTTTAACGGTTTCTGAGAAAATCGCTCTTGAATTAATCCCACTTTGGTCAATTTCATAGTAATTTAAACAAAAAAAAATAATAATAATTTTCCTTTCCTCTCTTTTCCATTTAAAGGATTAATTTTTATTTAATTTAATTTTTTATTATTATTTTTTTATTAAAATTAGATTAAATTTAAACAAAAAAATTTTTTTTGTTTAAATTACTATGAAATTGACCAAAGTGGGATTAATTCAAGAGCGATTTTCTCAGAAACCGTTAAAGATAACGATTTGAAACAAGAGTACCTTTTTAACGTAAAACAGTTCGGGAAAACGGAATTTGCTGTCCAATTTGTTAAAAAGTCAAAGATGAAAAAGTTACACACGCAAAGTACCAAGGGCCCCCCCGTACCCACCCCAATGGACCTTGTGGAAATAAATGGATTAGTCCATCAAATTGCTCATCAAAATTTAGCTGTGTATACCAAATTTCATTCATTTATCACAACGCGATTGAGAGATATTGCAAAAAAATGATTTCCATTCCTCCCTCTTCAATGGGTCCCTGTGCCCTTAGGAAGCATTTCCGAACCCATATGAACTTTTTTACTTACTTTTGATCATAGAATCGGCCTGTTCAGGGTTGGCAGCTAATTATGAGACACCCTGTATATGGCTGAAAACGTAAAAAAATGCTATTTAACGGGATGGCCAAATACAGGGTGTTCTATTTAAAAAAACCTATGTTTATGTAATATCGGAATAACTGTGCGATTTGTAAAAAATCTGTGTACGCCACTGGCTTCCTAATAAAAAATAGAACAAATAATGTGCACACTTTTTTCTTATAAATTGAATGACAACGGAGATAGAGAGGTTACTGCCCATCGGGTTGTAAAACGGGTGGCGCCTTTATAAAAGTTTTAACTAATATCAGCCCACTCCCATCTGTGCTGAGCTAGTGCCAACCTAATAGCTGGAGAGAACTGATAGTTCTTTTAATTGTAAAACCACCCGTCACGTGGCAACATCTCTGATTATGACTATCAGAAGAAAACTGTCAGAACAAAACTAAATTTCTGTAACATCGAAATACTGTTTAGTAACTTTCAGCAAAGTTGTCAACCTACAATAGTTATTTTTGTATCTTGAACGAACTTTTGCGTTCAAGAATGGAAGTCAGCAGAGCTTAGCGATGCAAAATATCCATTCGAGAACGCAAAAGCAGTTCGCGTTCGAGATGCGAACAATATTTTTTCGAAAACTGCAATAAAATAAGGCAATTGTGTTATGTACAACAATTTATTTTTGAAATCTTGAACTGTGTTTGAATCAAATATCTCTGAAGATGTTTTCTGCAGATAGGTGCACTTGAGCTGGACGTTAAACAAATTAGAGACAAAAATTCACAAATCTGATATATAAATATATCAGCAATGGTAAACATACTGGGAAAAACAACCATTAAAAGCTTCAGAATTTCTGTGCTACTGAACTTTTGCGTATTCCTTTTAAGCGTTTGGTAGATACCAAATTGTATTCGAAAAAGAAAAAATATCTTCCATTTTATAAGAAAAACAGTAGTTAAATATTCAGGAAGGTATAAACCTATACAAAAATATTATCAATTTTCTTAAAATGCCAACATAATTGAAACTAAAATTGCTGAATTATTCATTATGTTCAGGTACGTCTGAAAATAATTAAGATTTACATTGCAATTTGTAAGACAAATTACATTTGAAACTCTGCTCGTTTAGACAGCCAAGTGCTGGCTCACAATTAATCTAGCAGGCGTTCTCAGTGCCTGTCTCCTGTTTTTTGCGTGGACGGCTGACTTAAATCTTTTACTAATACAATGAAAAATTGTTCAGTGTTGTTGGTAGGAAGAAACCTAAGGCAGATAGTTTAATGACATTAATTTACAGGCGACAGTGTTGTAAAAGTTAGAATCCAATTTAGAATTATTGCAAAAACTGTCACAATTGTAATCATGTGTAAACAGTATTTTCAAATAAATCTACAAAAAATGTCTTAACTTTTCAAACTTAATACGTGGATTATTATATTCTTTAAATTTAATTCTATCACATACAGGGTGTCTCTGAAAAGGATGGACAACGCTTAACCACAGGTTCCGTTCCTTGAATGAAAATAAAACTATTTAGCTATTTTCATATAATTCTACAAAAAAAGTTAACTTTTCAAACTTAATCCGTGGATTATTATATTATTTAAATTTATTCTATCACATACATGGTGTCTCTGAAAAGGATGGACAACGCTTAACCACAGGTTCCGTTCCTTGAATGAAAATAAAACTATTTAGCTATTTTCATATAATTCTACAAAAAATGTCAACTTTTCAAACTTAATCCGTGGATTATTATAACGAGCGTTCAAATAAAAACGTGGTCAAGTTGGTTCTGAAAATTTGGACGTAGGGCGTAGCGTATAGCAAATGAACTTAAACGTCATCTGTCAAAGCGCTATATCGCCGCTATCAATTTGAATATTTTCGTTTTAAAAGTTTAAAATGGTGTTTTCTCAAGAACAAAAAGTGTTTATCATAGAGTCCTACTTTAGAAATGGACACAAGATTGATGGAATATGGAAGTATTCTATTGAGGAATGTTTCATAGAATTTCAAAATCAATTTCCCGGCGTTGTTGAGTACAAAATTTTTCAAAGTGCAGTTCAGCGTTGTGTTAATGTTTTTCGTGAAACGGGCAGTGTAACAAGAAAAGAAGGAAGCGGCCGACCTAAAAAGCGGACTGAAGAATTAAAAGCAAATGTCCAACAAATAATGGAAAATGCGCCAAGAACTTCTGTACGTGTTTTATCACAAATGGTGGGAGTATCAGTCGGTACCTGCCACACAGTGTTATAAAAAGATTTGCGTTTGTTCTCCTATCGTTTAACTTGTCAGCAAGAACTTCATGAAGTTGATTTTCCGCGACGGGCTGTATTTTGTGAATGGTTTTTAAACAACTACGGTGAACTTCATAATATCACCTTTTTTTCTGATGAAGCCTGGTTTCATTTAAGTGTTATAACAAGGAGGGGGACACTATCCGCAGCTCCTTTAATTGTTTGTTATTGTTATCACGATTATTCTTTAAAATAAAGTTATATAGTTATTAACGTTATTGAAACTGACAGCTGCTATACAGCTCGTTGAGAAATGAGGTTAAGTTGGTCGCTATAAGCTATGCCCTACGTCCAATGTGTCATAGCCAACTTCTACCACGTTTTTATTTGAACGCTCGTTATTATTTAAATTTATTCACATACATGGTGTCTCTGAAAAAGATGGACAACGCTTAGCCACAGGTTTTTTGAATGAAAATTAAACTATTTAGCTTAACTTATCTATATACAAAAGTGCACGCCTACTGAGATATAGCCTTCTAAATATCGATTAGATAATCTACTTTTTTTCAAATAATTTGAAAACTATTTTTCTTAGAAGCTTCAAATTTGGTACACATATTATTTCCATATATAAGGGCAATGTAAATGAAGAATTTGATGAAAATACATATACATGATGTTCTCTTTCTAGTGCCTGTGCCCCACTGGCTATCCCGTAACTTTTTTGTGTGTACGCCAGTGACGCTAGAATTTATATTTTTAAAAATAAGCACTATTTGAGAAGATTTTTTACCTCTTACAAAATTTTGATATCGTTTATCAAGTAAAATTGTCATATTTTTATACATTAAATATAGGCAAAAATTCCGACTACTAAAAAATACGTAATTTATAACTGCAGCCTGAAGCAGGGAATAAAAATGAAAAAACTTCACATTAAAAAAAACAAAATCAACTACACATTTTTGGTCTTAATACCATGCATCAACACTAGTAATTTAAATAAACAATATCAACTAATATTATCAGAAAGTCAACATCAACATTTTAAATAAACCTAAATTGATATTTGTAATCACATTAAAAATTCAGTAAATGCTCAAAGTGACTTCCTTGTTCTTGAACGAAAATGAATTTTATCCAATAATTGTGCATTACCTCTTAATTTAAATTTTGTATTCTTTGGCATAATTCGTTTTCTGTATTTTCTGTGATCCTCAACACCCTTCAAAGCAAATAATTACACGGGTTTAAGTCTGAGGATTGAGGTGGCCATTTTGAAGGGGCATTATTTTCTCTACCTATCCACCTGTTAGGATAGTGTTCATCTAGGCATTGCCTTATCGATAAGGCAAAATGGGGAGTGCCCCATCATGGTAACTCTTTAGGCAGATAGATAATATCGTTTGGAGAAATTCTAAATAATTTTTGTAAAAATTTTGTAAAAATACCCCTTCTGGTAAAAGCGGTTTCGTCTGCAAATAGGATTTTCTTGTGGATATTATCGTCTCTATTTCTGAGTTCCTGAAAGCAAAACGTGACGGAGGATCTATTGGTAGGTAAAAGTTCTTGAACTTGATTCTTGAATAACTGGTCTTTTAATACTCTATTAACGGAACTTTTTGAATGCCAACCTCTCCCGCTAAACGCTTTGTACTTACTTGCGGAATTTCTTCGACTCTTTCCAAAATTTGTTCCTCCAGCTGTATAGTTCTAGCCGTACGTTGTCCACGATTTAATGTTACAGGTAAAAAACGTCCTGTTTCCTGAAGGCGTCTCTCCACATTAGCAAATGTTTTGTGATTTGGAATTCTTCGATAAGGAAATCTTTCAGCATATGTTCGAACACTAGCACAACAATTTCCTTCAGAATAACCCGAAATTAGTAACTTATCAGTTTGTTCAGCAAAAGTATAAATTGCAGCCATAGTTAAGAAGATATTAAAAAGCAAAGTAAACTAAAATTAAATGACACCTAGCTTGATACTGAACCTTTTAATGATTGTTATGAATTTGTTTATTTGTTATGTTATACCACTGGAATCTTATACTAGACTGATTAATTATTATTTTAAACTGATTTTATATTATTTAATGTATAAAAAATGCTAATTTTACTCGAAATCCATAAACGATATCAAAATTTTGTAAGAGCCAAAATATCTTCTAAAATAGTGCTTATTTTTAAAAATATAAATTCTGTCGTCACTGGCGTACACAAAATAAAGTTACGGGATAGCCAGTGGCGCACAGGCACTAGAAAGAAAACATCCTGTATATGTATTCTCACCAAATGCTATATTTACATTGCCCTTATATAAAAAAATATGTGTACCAAATTTGAAGTTTCTAAGAAAAACAGTTTTCAAATTATTTGACCTAGGTTATCTGTTATACATTTAGAAGGCTATATCTTAGTAGGCGTGCACTTTTGTATATAGGTAAGTTAGATTAAATAGTCTTATTTTCATCCAAGGAACTTGTGGTCAAGCGTTGTCCATCCTTGTCAGGCACACCCCGTATATCAAGTAGTTATTAGTTTTTTAAGTGTTGTTCTTGGTATTCATTTTGGTTGTGAATAATTTTACAAAACAAATTACAAATAAATAAATGGATTTGCTTGAAAAATTGAAAGATATCACTGGATGTCAAAATTTCATATTTACCGGCACTTTTTCCAAATCCGTTTGTTAATTATGCTTGTTGATTACCTATATGATTTTCTTCTTATATTTACGTGTGTTGTTTTTGTAACTTTAAAAAATGTAAAGTAACTTGAGTATACACTTAGGTTTTTTAGAATATAAAGACAACTTCTAGAAAATTGATAAATTTTTACAAATTCTTTATTATTAATTTATAATTAATTATTTATTTAACACAATCCTATAGTAAATTGTAAAGTGAATATGAAAATTAATGCAAATTTAAAAACTTTTAGTATTGTCACTCTCTAATAATTTCCTTTTTACTTTGCCTTTCCCTTGTAAAGCAATACCTGCTTCTTCTGTTTAGTAAATTTAATGTGAATGCTGTAGTTTCACTTTTTCGCAAGCTCATAAATCGCAGTAATATGAGAGCACCCCAGCATATATAATTATTCACTAATTTCTAAAATTTATCATCCCACATAGAAGCTCATTGGATGGATCCCTTTTATAATAACTCCATTTGGAGTAAATTGAAGTGAACGAAACACACCTGTACAAGGGATTATATTGATTGGTACATTTACAGCGTCAGCATCTACGTTTTAGCATACTTCTCATAATATTTTTTTTACTTCTGAAAACATTGTATCAAAAAATGTTTACGTAACAGGTATTTTCAACCTTTCAGCTGTATTTAAACAGGTATATCCCATACCAGGCACATTTTTAATATGGTCTTTTTTATACAGAAACTTGGTGCGCTTCCGCAAAATTATTTTCTATTTGCTTAAAATATTACTTACAAAATGTCTGCTATTCCTGGCAAATGTTTGGCTTTATTTTTGGCAGACACAGTCTTGATAAATGCGAGGCATATCCACAAAGTAAGACTACTCAATTTTTTAAAAATCGAAAAATATTTTTCGATGTAGTCGCCTTTAACCCCAATGCACTTTTTGAGCCGAGGGATAAGCTTTCTGATAGCTTCGTCAAAAAAATCTTGTTTCACTTGGACCTCCTCGTTGGTAGATCCAAAAACACCTGCAGATGAAAAAAAAGATGAAAATCAGAAAGTGCCAGATCAGGATTGTGAGTGGGGTGGTTGATGATGTTCCAACCTAATGAATCCAATAGTTGCTTAAGGCGTTGGTTGTGTGAGGGTCATGCAGCAAGCACACTCCCTTAGTTAACACTCCCCTTCTTTTGTTCTGTATCACCCTCCGTAGTGTTTTCAGGATTTCACAGTACCGCGCAGTATTAATTGTTTTCCCCTGGGGCATATTGATTGTCCTTTCGTCTCAGGGATGTAGTGGGTCACCAAAGTTTCGTCGCCAGTGTCAATCAGGAGTCGGAACACGCCACTACAACAACAATTCTCAACTGACTGAGACAAACGAGCGCGCGTTCTGCTCCCACCTTGGCCTGAATATACTGTTACCCACATTGTCGAAAACAAAACCATTCGGATTGTGGTTACTCTTACTTTGTAGATATGCTTCGTATGATAGATAATATACAATAATATAAACTCAAACAACAGAGATAAATAGTGGGAATTAAGGACATCAAACACTATCAGCAAGAAATGTATGTCTCCCGAATATTTAAAGAATGTTAATGATTTAAACAGATCTTTCATTAATTCTTTAAAGAACATTGATCCGCCTAATGATGAACAGATTTATTTTATTTGTCGTAATGGAATTTACGTTTGCTGAATATGCCAACATGCATTTATTGTATGGACTTGCATCATGTTATGCCTTAGAAGCCAGAAGGCTTTATGAGGAACGATTTCCAAATCCTGACAGGAAAACTTTTGAAAGAGTGGATCAGCGTTTAAGAGAGACAGGTATAAATTAGAATTTATTTGTTTCTTGCATTAGCGTACTTTTGAGTTGGTAATATTTAAAATTAAAATACTGTTAATAATTTTAGGAACGTTTGCCGAAGCCAGACACAATTGGGGAAATCAAATCAATCGCGGTGAGGTCTCTGAAGAAGATATCCTGAATGTCGTAGAAGCAGATTCTTCAAAAAATGTCCGGATATTGTATAATTGACTGCCCAGTTCAATTGCCCAAAGTCTACTGTTCTTAGAATTCTTAAAGAGCATCCCTACCGCATACAGTCCATGCACTTTTTCCTGTACACTTTCCGCGGAAGATGTAATTTTCAAACTGGCTTTTAGATAGGTACTACAACAATGCAAATTTTATCGGTTCAATTCTCTTTACGGACGAAGCCGGATTTTGTAAAAATGGAATCGTAAACTCCCATAATTTGCATTTATGGGCAGTAGTGTTATCCTGTCTCCTTTCAAATCTGTTGAACCGATTACCATAATTTCCGTTTGCTTGATTATTATCATATCTGTTCTCTCTATTTTCTCCATTTCTATTTTCATCATTGTTTAGATATCCTGTTTGCCTTCTCTCTCCGTGGATCTACCTGTCAAAATTTTTAATATTTTTCAATTTTCCCCTAACCAATGCTCTAATATGACATATGACTACAAAATTGTACTTTAATGTAAATTTTAACTTTTCTACGATATATAGTTGCCTTTTACAGCCTATTTAGTTCAAAAATTTACATTATTTACTTTATTTTAATGACTGATTAATTCATTTAACGATTTTGCCTTTTTATGCTGTAAACTTATACTATAACTAAACTTTATCCTTCATTTTCTCATATTTAGTATTCCACATCGCTGTTGTCAGTTTTCTCTACTTTTTTCACGTGAATATGTCAAAATTTCAAAATTACGTTATGTTTTTTGCTTATTTAACGTTTCAACTCAAAATATCATAACAATTTGTTGCCTTAGCAGCGCGTCCACTAAAATGTTCCTGCACATATACCACTATCATGTCTCTCATTTCATAATTCGTAAATTCATTGTAACGAGGCATTCTCAGATACAAACTTTTGCAAAGTACAAACTTGACAGTGAATTATCGAAATTGACATATTGTTATAGATACGTAGTTATTTCCAAATAATATGTGTTAACAAATGTTTTCTATGATTTGCTCAGTTGAACATAATTT
Source organism: Anoplophora glabripennis (assembly GCF_000390285.2). Taxonomy (NCBI): domain Eukaryota; kingdom Metazoa; phylum Arthropoda; class Insecta; order Coleoptera; family Cerambycidae; genus Anoplophora; species Anoplophora glabripennis. The sequence continues at coordinate 83,431 of NW_019416809.1, forward strand.
CGACTTGATAGGTATACAGTTTTGTGTAGAATAAAATTCTCTACCTATTTCTGATAGTTGCTTGTAAAGATTTAAACGTACAAAAAACGTACGTACGTATGATTTAATTTAATAGAATCATAACCACTGCATACTTCAAGAAGGGAAACTAAGCAACAGAAAATTATGCTCAAATCGGTTAACTAGGTTCTGAGTTAAGGAGAAAACAAGAAATACTCTATAACTTTTTTTGCCACATTTTTCGTTTAAGCAAGTTTGGTTAAATCGAAACTATTTGGCTTCTAGATTATACCATTGAAGTATGTAACGTTCGTTAGGTTATACCCTATAGATTTACCAGTAATTTTTTTAATTGTTGTGTTACCACCAAGGAAGAGTCAATTTTCTACCCTGCATAATCGTCCCGATGTAAAATCAGGATGACTTAAAATTATACAGCCACACAAAAAAAAGTTGTCTGTACTTTTCATGCGACATATTATGTTATCCGAAGTATTTTTACCTCCAGATCACGAATCCGATGTCAGAATTGAGCTATCACATCACAGGAACATCCTAACCTCAAAAAACAGGTCAAAAATAGCAAAAATTCACGAAAAAGTGAAAAATATCCGGGATCAGAAGTAAACAAAAATATTACAAAATGATTTTGCAATTCTGACCTCGAATCAGCGACGCCAAAAACCCCCGTATACCAAATTTGACGCGAATGTGTTATTTTTTGGAAATTTGGTCGGCCATCTTGGATCCGCCATTTTGAATTTTGTAAAATTGACCTCGGATCCGTAACCAGCAACCCCGAAAACCCCCGTATACCAAATTTGGTGCGAATCTATTATTTTTTGAAAATTCGTGATATCTGGCCTTAATTGACCATCAATTCTGACCGCGTATTTACGTTCGGCGGGGTCTTAAACATATAAATGAATGTTTGAATATAGAAAAAAAATTTTTTGTATTTTTCCTAGCACTTTCGTGAATTTTTGCTATTTTTGACCTGTTTTTTGAGGTTAGGAAATTCCTGTAATGTGATAGCTCAATTCTGACACCGGATTCGTGATCAGGAGGCAAAAATACTACGGATAACATATTATGTCGCATGAAAAGTACAGACAACTTTTTTGTGTGTTTCCTGCGAAATGCTTCTATTCAAAACTGGTCAAATATTTATTAGATGAATATGAAGTATCTTAAAATGATTTTAAAAATTGTAATATACTTTGAAAAATTTAAAAAGTATTGCATTTTATCCAAACTAGGAACCTGTCTTTTCTCAAAGAGATTTTGATATATTTGTTTGTAATGAACCTGTATTAATTTCAAGTTTTATGCAAGGCCGTTGGCCATATATTTATTAATTAGTTAATTGGGTGAGAGCAATTAACCCGCGAGTCGAGCCAAACCGTCCATTTGCCCCACTTTGTCGAGGGCCGCGCGCATAATCCCACCACGACTCCTGCCTAGTCAATGGGGGATTGAAGCAATAAAACCAACGATCCTGGACTAAAATCCTCAGTTCGCTGCCAGAACTCGAAGAACTCCAACGCCAACCTGAGGACCACCCCGAGGACCTGAACACCGACCAGAGACCGCCACCCGACCCAAGGAGTTCGCTGCCAGAACTCGAAGAACTCCAACGCCAACCTGAGGACCACCCCGAGGACCTGAACACCGACCAGAGACCGCCACCCGACCCAAGAAGTTAGCCGCCAGAAGCAACCGTCCGGAATAAGTAAGCAAATTGTATGTCCTTGTCCTGCTATGGTACAAGTCTGGCCGTTTTGAACTTTGGCAAGACAGTACGACCACGGCGTTGTCGGCGGAGGTTTGGCTGGGTATCCCACCGCCCAAGCTTGATAAACGCTGTTAAGGCACAATAACCGAAACTGCTGGTTTGGCTGGGCCACCCACCGCCAGTGGGCCAGTAGAAGACGTTGTGTGTCGGCTGTGCAAAGACGGATAGACCCTCGAAGTTTGGCTGGGCACCCCACCGCTTCCGGGAGAAGTCTGTCGGCCGCCCCTCATTTGAACTCGCACCTCGTCCAGACTTTGCCTCTTGTTCACCAACAACATCATTTTTCCTGACTACCGTTTGCTTATTTATGCTTGTTTGCTTGGCTTTTTCTCCTGGCTGGTCGCATTTTCGCTTAATTTCCGTCGCTTTTGCTTGAAACTGCCGCCGACATTTATTTGTAGAATTAGAGTAACCCGTAATTATTTTTCTGTTTCAGAACCAATGGGGACAATTTATTTATTGATTATTTATTGCTCTAATTTATTAACCTTATTTTTCCCTTTCTAGCACCGACCGAAATTTAAAACCGAATATTATTCTGGCGTACCGTTTCTTAAAGTCTTAGATTGTTTATTAAATAAACCAAACGCCAAAGACTCCGTTTTTGTACCGTACCGATTTTTGAGTCCTGATTTTTGACTAGGTGCTAATTCGTATTTATTCACAGCACCGGAAAACCGAATCGGCATTTTAAATCCGTCGTAATAATAATTGCTCTAACCCATTTTATTTCATCCACACCGCTTGTAGATTAATTGTATATTCCTAGTTTTAGTTAGTGATAATAATTGTAATTAGAATCTATTTTACTTTTGTTTGTTTGTTTCCGTACGCCTTATTAATAGAAAATAAATCTAATATAAATATAATTCCAGTTTGTATTAATTCTTAACGCCGACAAGTTTGATAAAATTCCGACCAGCAAAAAAAGGGTCTTCTTATCTTTTTGTGACCTACACTGACCGTTTGTTTTGAAAGGAAAATAAAACTACACTCAGAGAACTACTTTGATTAAAATTAAGAGAAATAACAGACCCCTGGAATTAAACTTTCTTCACTGCAGCTATCCCGAGTACTTACTCTAAACCGAGGGTAGGTTTCACGTGGAGTTTCCCCTACGTAAAAGATAGGGAAACTGGCGCCCGAGACAAAACCGAACAAAAAGATTTAATCCGGAGTACGTCCCTGTGACGTCACTCACCACCGCCGGCTGCCAACCACCGCCGCCGAGAAACTAGTAGTCGAGGGTCGTCACAAAATTAGGCGTCCAAACCGGGACGTCAGTGACGTCAATCAATATTGTAAATTATAATTCGAAATTGCGAATTAAGATTCAGTTTAGAGTTGGTAGTATACCGGGGGCGACCACAAGTAACGTTACTAACCGTCACCACCAAAACCGAAACCGCAGCCAGGTACTTTACATGTTTTTGAGACACCTTTTATGGAAGTAAATAATCTCAGACATAAAAAATGGCTTATTTGTGCACAGAGAAAGAAACAGATGGGCTGAAATATGTAAATAAGGTTTGTAATATTCCTTTCAATGGTAATAAACAGTCGGGTTTTATTACAACGCATTTTGATGTAAATGAAGCAATAAGGGTGACTATAAAAGTGGAGCTTAAAACAACATAAGGTAATTCGCAGATCAAAAGTGATTTATTTTAATAACTACAAACGTTAACTATACAGAGTGACCAAATATTTCGTGTACATGGAGCTATAACAGTTTCCTGCGATTAAAATAAGCAGATATAACTAAACTTACCTCTGTGCTAAACTGCTTCGTTTAGTTGCTAGAGAGCACAGTTAACAAAAAAATAGTTTTCTGCAAATAATTTTGAATCGTCTAGTATTTATAAAGATATCATTTTATGACAGAGTAATTGGAGTAATTGGATTAATAGAAGTGAGAAAAATTCGCCCACTTTTGAATTAATCTGTACATCATTTTGTTGGGGGTTGTGCTACAACTTCTATTATCTCATGCCTTATATTTTTCAATCTTGTAAATTTTTTTTGTAATTGTAGTAGTTTTTGGTTAATTAATGATTTTTATTACATCTTTATTTACTGATGTATTCTCGATTAAAACTCGATTTCGAAGGTAATTTATTTGATAACAGAGACAAAATAATTTGTAATAGATTGTTCTCTCATAAGAACTGTTCAATATGCCCACCATTTTCTATAATACATAAATTAATTTTGCACACAAAATTAAAATGCACTCTTCTCAGTATTCCTTCAGTCTGCAGATCGTGACCATCTTCAATCGTGTTCCACATTTGGCATTGCTTTGACATTTACATTTTTATTAAAAATGTGCCCCTCAGAAGACTATTCAGATGAGATTGCCAATGAAATACTATTTCACAGGCATCAAAAATAATATACTTCCACAGAAGTCTAAAGAAAGATACGGAAATCTGTACTGGTAGTTTTGTGACTGGTACAAACAAAGAAAAGTTGTAGTTTATTTACCCGAAAAAACTATTTTATGAAAAGTGTCGACTTTATAGAGATTTTCAGTGATGAAGGAACTTACTAGCTATAAAAGAAAATATGAATGTGAATACGAACTTACGTAAAACTGCTGGTTACACACCGAAAAATTCATATTTGAAGTCCCAGGTGAGAAATGGTTATTAACAAGCGCTTGCCGAAGAGATGATTTTATCCGTTCGACAACGACAGATATAACGGGTGTTTTTTTAACTTGAAACTTTCAAAAATCAACAAAATTAATTTTTTTTCAATTTCTCCTACTGAGGACCTATGTATACGACCCTGTATTGTGTTTGAAATAAAAAATGCAACGTTTTATGTAAATACTCGAAATTCGTCGCTAAAAAAGTTTATTCATTTTGCTAATTTCGAATAACTGGGAAATTGTTATCTGTACTAATACTTTTATCTTATCTAGGAACAACGACGTGGACATAGTAGTTTTCTATTCTCTTCCGAGTTCTTGATTAAAATGACTTAATGACTTAAGTTATTTCTTTCTTTCTACGTTTATTTTGTGTTTTTTAGTCACAAAAACACCGGAGAAAGAAATGACTCAAACGATGTGAACATAATAAAACATATTTATACAGGGTGTCCCATATAAAACTTTCCACCCGAACATTTTAATATGAAGTTTGAAAGCTCTTTTGATACTGACTTTGAATCCGTAGAAAAAAATAAAAAATCGTTACTTATTCATTTTCAAGAAAAAAACGTTGAAATTAAATTTTTGGAATTTTGTATTTTTACATTTAAAGTAGGCATAATGTTCGTTATTGGTCGGACGAAAACCCTCATTGTGTTACATCATCTGTTGCAAAGAATATATCAATATCACAAAATGAATTTAAACGTCAATTTTGATGATTTACTTTTAGTAATTTTCGGTTCAGAATAAAATACCTAAAAGAAAACGGTGATCATTTGGAACAATTTCTATAATTTATCAGTGCAAATATATGTTATTTCTGTTGTTTAAGTTGTTTGTTTTAATGTTGAATTATTCTTATTCCAACTTTTTTCCTGATCGTTAAGTTTGACGTTTAAATTCATAGCCAACTTTTGAATTTTCGATGATTTTAAATAACAGCTACAATACGTATCTATTATTAGTTATTCGTGTTTTTGTTGAAAACTAACAAGAGTAAGAAAAGTTTTAGATTAAATTCCCCATAAAATAAAGTAATAATTTAAAAAATTCTATCACATTTTAGTGGTGCATCATCACTTATCACAGCTACAATACCTACGTATTATTAGTTATTCGTGTTTTTGTTGAAAACGACAACGTTTTTTGAAAACTGACAAGAGTAAGAGAAGCGTTAGAATTAAATTCCCTATAAAATAAAACAATCATTTATTAAGTCCGCCAACAGGTTAAAAATTCTGTCACATTTTAATAGTGCATCATCTCTTATCAACCCTTTAAAATGCTTCAATTGAACTCTACTCACTGTCGATTAATGATCTTGGTACACTCACACTGTGTACCAAACTTAGGTTTTCTAAGTTCAATTATAACTGAGATTTTGATTTTGTTTCGAAATTTGAAACCCCACTTTCAAGGCCTATCTATAACTTCTTAGGGATGCAACTTATTATAAAGAAACGTTGCATTAAATCACTATATTTTGGGTTCTCCTACATGCCCTACATGTCTGTGTCGGCTCTTATGCGAAACACCCTGTATACAGGGTGGTCCATATTTAATAGACAAACTTCGGGAAACTATTAAACAACAAAAATTAACATCACTTTGCTCTATGAACATAAGCGAAGAAAGCCGCCGTTTACGAGATACAGGGCGTTGAAATTAACAAAAATAAAACAATTTTTTAAAATATCTAGAATATTTCAGACCGTTATAAAATGTATTCATATTACCAATTAATTCATTGGCATAGAAGTTTTACTCTAAATAAGGAAACAACGTCCTTGTTTCTCCGCCACTGGTTTTTGAATTTAGACTGTCTGCATACAGAACTAGGAGAAATATTCGAAAAAAAATGTGTACCAAGTTTGGATACATTTGATGAAGCAGTTTAGCAGATATTTAAAAAAATTGTTTTATTTTTGATAATTTCAACGCCCTGTACCTCTATAAACGGTGGCATTTTGCGCCTATGTTCATAGAGCAAAGTGATGTTAATTTTTGTTGTTTAGTACTTTCCCGAAGTTTGTCTATTAAAATCTGGACCACCCTGTATATACACGGTGTTGTGAAAAACACTAGCATAAATTCGGGGCCTGATAGAATTTCCAAAATTGTTACAATTTGGTCCTATGAACCATGGGCGCATCTTTTTCCGTTTTCAAGATACAGGGCGTTGAAAATAATTTTTTAGAATCTAGTTTCGGTCCTGTCTTCCACAAAATTCGACCAAATGAACTGAAATTTTGTTATGTGGGGTTTCTGGGGATGGTAAATGCTCTGGAGTTATTAATTTTTGGCTACCTATATCATACAGGGCGTTCGGTGCAGAACTCCGCGGGAATATTTTAGGTCCTAATTTTTTTGAGGTTAATCTTTTTGCCCCTTTTGTCACTTGCTGTTATGGCAAATTTTATTTTCTCTTGTAAGAAGTGCTAAAATTTTCCCGTTTTCGTGAAAACACAGGCATAATGTGCCAAAGTCAAGCATACTACTAGTATCCCAAATTGTTGTTTTTTATTTCAAGTAGGCTTTGGCACCTAGTTACTATTACTATTAGTTTCATTAACAAAACTTCAAATTAAAGTTATTCTTTTAATAGTAATGATAAAAAGTAATAGTTTATTTCTGGAAAAGTTTAACACATACTGAATACAATTGAAAAAAAGAAAAACAACAAGAATAACTAATTATTACTAACAGAAAATTAAAATTTAAGAAAAATAAAATCAGAATAAGTATTCGAAATGTCCTCCATTTTCACAAATACAAAAACGAATGCTTTTTTGTAATGAAAACAATGTATATTTCAAAGGTTTTGAATTGAACAATCTTTTATCACGGATGTTCTGTTGAATTTATTTCTGTTTCATATACTTTTTGTTTGGCATAGTTCGAAACTACATAATCAAGGGGTCTGAAGGCCAGTGAATTGGAGTGTCTGCACCTCGACCAATCCATCGCTCAAGAAAATTTTCATGAAGCCATTCTCTGCATACTCGAGTAAAATGTGGTGGAGCGCCATTATGCATGAAATTATTTCGTACTAATAGTGGAATATCATCTTCAATAATTTCGAACAGACTATTTCTAAAAAAATCTAAATACTTGGTGCCATTTAAATTACTATCCAGAATGTGATATGCTATTAACTGATTCCCCATCGTGGCAGCCCAAACATTTACTTTAAATGAATGTTGAAAATGGGACTCCTCTTTGGCCCTAGGATTTTCTTCCTGTTCGAGTGAAAGTCGCTTCGTCCGTACGAAGGATAGATCGTAGAAAATTCGGATTTTAATTTTGTCTTTCTTCCAGCAATTAACAATAATGGTAATAACTCTTGCACTTTTGTATAATAATATGGGTGTAACTGTTGCTCTTTTAAAATTTAGTACCACACACGGACAAGTTTGCTCTTTGTGATAATTTTTTGATACTTACTAAGGACTCCTAAAATACCATTCTAATATTTGTTCCTCTTTTTCAGCAGTCCTTGTAGTTCTTGGTCGTTCCGAATTTACTTTTTTTGGCTTAAACGAGTCTGCCTCCCAGCATCGTCTTTCAATGGCCAAAAATGTATTTGGTAATCTGCGACCAGGAATTTTTTCCGAATATCGACAGCAGCAAAACTGTTCACTGAACATTCGCCTAAAGTCAGCAATATATCGGTATATTCCGAGTTTGAATTATTTTTACCATTATTCATACCGTAGCAAGTAGAAATTTCTTATTACACGAAGAAAAATTAAAATTAAAAACTTGTTCTGATAATGCACATAACACGTTCATTTGACACAAGCCTACTTGAAACAAAAAACAACAATTTGGGATATTAGCTGCTTGACTTTGGCGCATTATACCTGGTTTTTCTCGAAAACGGGCAAATTTTAGCACTTCTTACAAGAGCATCTTTTTTGTTTAGAATAAAATTTGCCAATACAGCAAGTGACAATAAGGGTAAAAAGATTAACCTCGAAAAAATTTCGATCTAAAATGTTCCCGCGGAGTTCTGCACTGAACGCCACTCCAGAGCATTTAGCATCCCCAGAAACCACACATAACAAAATTTCAGTTCATTCGGTCGAATTTTGTGGAAGATAGGACCGAAAGTAGATTCTAAAAAATTATTTTCAACGCCCTGTATCTTGAAAACGGAAAACGATACACCCATGGTTCATAGGAACAAATTGTAATATTTTTTTTAAACTCTATCAGTCCCTGAATTTATGCTATTAAGAAGGTATACCTAGGGCACATTCAACGTCCTAAATTTCAATTTTTTTCAATGAAGTTATTTTAGCGGATTTGATAGAAAAGGGCATTCTGTACGAGGCGAGCACTAACACAATTTTCAAGTAATGTCACATTAATCTGAGGATTCTGAGGTAGGTGTCCTTTAAATTTAATTAAGGATGAAAGCAGGAGGTTTAAATGGATTTTCACATGAAGCGCAAAGGATAATTAGAGACTGACATATTAGCATATACTACGTAAAAATTGTGGATAACGTTTTCAGAAAGCCTGCTATCATTACCACTCTTTGTAATGGAATATGGATATATCCACAAAAGATTATGAAAGCTTTATTTACTGTTTCTAAGTAGATACAATCTTTCTAACTTGGTTCAATCTCGGTAAAGGTTTAGTTGGAAAATGTAATTTTGAGAATCGTTCTTTCTAGCAATGATTCTGCAGTTTCAATAAAAGACTGTTATTATTGAGAACAGTTCAAACATTTGCTTTATAAATATACCTAGAAAGCTCAATCATTTCTGAGATATTTAAGTCGCAAAAAATACATAAGCACTTACATTTATATTTACAAATTTAGGTCATAATATACAGGGTGATTTCACTTTAAATACAGAAATTGCAGGAATAGATTAGTTGACAAAAAATAAGTAGAGATTGCTCTATAAGCTTTTTCCTGAGAGTCGTGGTATTCGAGATACAGGGTGTTCAAGTTTCCAAAAACTAATATATTTTCGGTCATATCTTCATATTACGCTGAACAATTTGACTGAAATTTATTAAAGCGTATTCACGTAATTATATATTCACCTTTTATTGAATGTAATATTAGTCTCGTGGCACTAACCAGTGGCGTGATACTGAAGGTGTCGCTCCGGTTTTCCAAGAAAAAAATACGCCACTCAGTTTTTTGTAGAAATAATGTTAAATTAAATTAATGAATGAAAATTAATTCTTGGTATTTTTTAATGGTAGCAGACGTTTAGGAGATAATTTACTTACTTGGCAACCATAATAGTAAGTTTACTCCACCTACTCATATTTGCGTAAAATCTATCAACAAAAATTATATTGTTTGCATTATCAGTTAGTAACCTTTACGATGACCTCGTTTTAATATTTTATAACTAGTTTTGTTTATTTATTTCTGAAGCTGTAGTCTTTGTTGGGCTTATAAACACGAGACAAATTGTGGCAAAGAATAGAGGAACATTGTAATCTCCTCATGGTAAGTTCCTCTATAAATATACTAGAAGATGTTAAAAATCTATGCGGAAGGACTTAGTTTTGGACAATTATTGTTGTAGGACTCGTTACTTAATTACTTACTTTATTTGCTAATATTATTTTATTATTCCGTTTTCCTATTCCTAAAATTAACCGTTTTCGAGATATTTAATAATTAAAAATATTTCTCTCCATTTTTTTTTTAAATTAAATAAATTAATAGGTAAACTTCATAAAAGTCCACCTAAAATAACACGTAGAATCCAAAATTGGAGTAATATATAGGGTGTTCCATTTAAAATAATCAAGTTGATGGCGACTTCCGGTATAACCGGAAGTGGTACGTGAATTAAAAATGTAATTTTTAATGACAGTTTTACAAAATAGCTATTTATGATATACGTGTTAAAAGTAAGATTTTATTTTGTGAGTGATGATGATTAAAAAACGAGCGTAGCGAGTTTTTTAACTTCACGAACAAAATAAAATCACTTTTAACACGTATATCATACACTATTTTTTTTTACAAAACTGTTAAAAGTGGGCTTTTTTATTGTTATTTTTGATGTTAAAAATGTCATTTGTTGACACGCGTGTTAAAAAATGACATTTTTAACATCAAAAATGACAATTAAAAAGCCCACTTTTAACAGTTTTGCAGAAAAAATCTTTTTTGTAAGGAGCCTCCACAAGCTTATAGACCAAGTGTGTTATGAGTTATGAAATAAAAGGACTTTGTCAAAAAATAAGACACAAATATTTTCTTACTTTTGTAGCAATACGTATTATTAAATAGTTACCTACCGTTATTTAATTAATATTTTATTCATAAAGGGATAAGCTTTTATAAACATTTTTAAAAATTAATATATTTTTTTAAAAATTATAAGATTAAAAGTTTCTAATATTTCTCTCATATGTTTAAGAAAGTAAAAGATTATATATCCACAGCTACCCTCATTCTTTGTTCCAATATTTTGTTAAATCCATTAGTATAATGGCTGTTTGTTCATCTGTATCCCTTACTTTGCTTTTTGTATTAGAATTAGAATAAAGTGCTATGCTTGTACCTTTATAAACTAAAAACGTCTAACGGACCATTAAGTTTAGCACTGGTAGATAATATCTTAAGTAATTCATGTAATTATTGAAAGTATATCTCATATCCAAGATAAAGGGTGTCCCAAAAGTAACGCAATGATTTAAATTATGCTCCATTTTCGTTCCGAAGAGTTGGCAGCTTTGTGTAGGGTCACAAGTGTGGTAAACACGTTACGGTTAGACAAAATGGAGCGCCATTCGAATGAGGATTGTGAAAATTCATTACAATTACGGAGAGTGTGTAGCTGAGACTGCGCGCAAATTACGTGGAATTATCGGTAGAAGGAATGCCCTGAATGGAACAACAACTGTGAAAAGATTAGTTGCCTTTGAACAAACAGGTTCGGCTGCAGATATTAAAAAAGTGGCCGGTCTCGGCAGTTCAGCCAAAAATATTGCTAAAATGAGTGATAGTGAAAAATCCCGTAACCTCAGTGCGACGTCGCACATTATAAAAATTGTCCAAAATGGATTTATTTTTTAAACTTTTCTTTAGGGATTTCCTAAGAGAAAAAAATTGCTCTAAATTTATAGAAATTGAATTGAACATTTTAATTTTTTGTGTAAGATATTGCTTTATGCCTTAAACATAAGTGAAATCAATATAAATTTGATTATATAACAATCTTTAAAAATTTTTGGAAAGGGCAGGTAATATACTAATTATTCTGGATTATTTTTTTTTTTGGTATCGGCAAGCCGATTGCCTTTTTCCACAGACAAGGAAAGTATTATTTCTCAATACAGCAATTAATTATATAAGTAACATATGGATCAATAAATGGACTACAGTATTTTAATATAGTGGGAGATATATTATCAACACCAAATGCATCCGTTTTGATACTATTAAGAATGGTATGAATCTCATCAATAGTAGCCAAAGCAAATTTGAAAGATAGGTTAATATCTCTTAGGAAATCCTCAAAAAAAAAAGGATTTTAAAAAATTCCATTTTGGACAATTTTTATAGACTCATGCATTTTTGGGACTACTAACTACAAAATGCCTCAGTGTGCGTCGCTCATTGCAGTTAAAGATTTCAAAACGCACAATGCAGCGGATTTTAACAAAAGATCCATCTGCATCCATTCAAGATTCCCAGGAATTGAAATCAGACGACCATTTAATGCATCGGACGTTCGTCGATTGGACGTTGGACAATTAATGAGTAAACGGTGATTTTGTTGTTGCGTTCTTTGTTTTTTTTTTGTTTTGTGTTCTTAGTAAGTGAACAAGCATAACTGTCGAATTTGTGGCGTAGACAACACAGCTCCACAAAAAAAAATGAGAAAATTACACCTACAATCTGACTATGTCTATCATATGTTTTCGGGTTCGCTGAATTCAAATTCGGGGTCGATTTAACCCTATCACGTCAGGATTTTTCATAACTTCAAAAAATATACCCAAAAACGCAATAAATCCTGTATACATTGACCACTCAATCCCAATAACCCTTAATCCCTTAAACCTTAAACTCCTTAACCCCATAACCTCAAACTGTCATAACCCCAAAACCCCAGTACCCGGTAAGAAAGAGACTTATGCGCGTTGAAGCCCTGAAACACAGTATGTTCGAGCCATGCATATTTCTTGAGACTTAAACCCACATTCTTCAATAACCCTATAACTCCGAAACCCCATAACCTGGTAAGAAAGAGACTGTCGTTGAGGGGGGCTACTTTTTGCCGAACTCAGGAACAGCGACGAGGACGTTGTAGGCTTCTATTCCCTTTGGGGTGTTTTATTAACGTGTGTTCCCCTACCTCACACTTTTCGGGGTGTTTTATTAAAGTGAGGTCCCCATGCCTCTCCCTTTTCGGGTTGCTTTTTGAAAGAGTGTTCCCCTTTCGTCACACGAATAGCAATGATATCCGAAGATTTGATTCATAAGAGGTCGTCCATAGGGCTATTCTTTACTGGGTTATGAGGTTATGGAGTTATGGGGTTATTAAAGAATATAGGCAACGAATATAGACCTCTTATAGAAGAACGCTCATAGGCTACAAGTCAGGGACGAAATTGAAATGCACGTAGAGCCTATAGACTATAGCTGTCTGCCAAGATTACACAGGAGAAACCTATAACATGCTATACACGTTCCCCAAGATTTCATCCACAATTTCCAACCTTGAGCGTTCTTCTATAAGAGGTTCTATATTCGTTGGTATAGGTTTAAGGCTCAATGGCTTGAACATAATGTATTTCAGGGCTTCAACGCGCATAAGACTCTTTCTTACCGGGTTCTGGGATGTTGGGGTTATGGCATTTTGAGGTTATGGGGTTTAAGGGATTAAGGAATTAGGGGGTTTTGGGGTTACTAGGATTGAGTGGTCAATGGATAGAGGATTTATTGCGTTTTTGGGCCCATTTTTTGAGGTTATGAAAAATCTTTACGTGATGGGGTTAAATGGAATTTAGATTCAGCGACTCGGAAAACATGATAGACATACTCAGACTTCAAGGGTAATTTTCTCGATTTTTTTTGTGGAGCTGTGCAAACCTCGGGTCATTCACGTCATGAACGACCACTGTACACCCAAAGAGTGACAATATGGTGTGGATTTTACGCTCTTTTTTGTTTTTTTGTTCGCAGAATGCAAATCTAACCGATTATCAATTTTTCATGTGCGGCATCAAACTGCTTTCCAACCGATTTCAAATTTTGTGCTCTGCGAACAGATTAAAATGCTGAAGTGAATCATGACTGAATAACCATATCCTATAAATATTTATTTATTTCATTTATGTTTGCGACTCATTTTGAACATCGTCTGTTTGTCACTTCGGTTTTATATTGTCTTTATATTTATACGTATACACTTTCTATATTTAAGGTAAGTTTCAATTAAACGCATTAAAATGATTAATTATGTTATCTTGTGAAGAGTGCGCATGTCCAAAGCCAAAAATTTGTTGGGAGTCAGCGGATTATTTTGTTGGTTGGAAACCAGTCCACAACTCTTATTATGTTCTGTGAACATCAAATTTTTAGTCAGGAGTCATGGATTATCGCTGTGCAAACGTTTTTGATCTATCACGTATGTGTTATATAGTTGCTGATAGTTTCTGACTGCTGCACGAACAACGAACAAAGCTAATGAATTTTCACAATTTTAACTCGCTCATCTGTCGTGTGGCACTCCATTTACTACAACATGTAACCCTGCACAATGCTGCAAATCTTCGGAATGAAAATGAAGCACAATTCAAGTCCTACATTACTTTTAGGACATCCTTTATTTAAGTTTTTTAGTAAAATAGTAACGTACAAAAGTCTTGGTAGATATTGGCACAACATCAGCAATTTATTCATCCTAAAATGATGCTGATGCATAGAAAATTTTTAATAATACATTCACAATTTACTAAAATGCCTTTCAATCAAATTTTCATTAGTGTGCCGAGGAAGCAAACTTTGTAGATTATATTGAATTTAAGTTAAGGTATTTAGAGTATTAATCAAAAACATTTTAATTTAGGATAAGATCAGTGAGTGAGGTTGAAGTAACAATAAATATTGCACAGTTTTAAGAACCTGATTTCCATGAAAGTGTATTTTCTACAAAAGAAATTTATTCAAAAAACTTTGGAGGTATATTGCGCCATTAAAACTAAAATCGATATCATCAAAGAAGATAGATTTAAATATGTTAACTCGTTTTTTAGGTTTTCCTTTTTTTAGCTTTTTCTTTGTTGTTCACCACTGCTCTTGAAAAAAGCCAAACGTCATAACAAAGTTATCGTTATTCAGTAAATCTTAAATAGTTCAGCTATTAAGGGAGTTTATCGGGTTCCGAGGGGAGTGAGGATCGCAGGGGGGGGGGGTCCTATGCTTTTCTTATGGGGCTAGAGCCTGCTGCTAACTTGAAGAAATTAAATTCTATTGAAATTATTTGCGATAAACATTATCTATATAGCAGAGAAATCTACTCAATATGCACATAGCGTACATATTGACTAATTAACAACTTAGAAATATAATATTTAAGTAGTTTTAAATTATATTTAATGAACGCGTACACACTCTGTAAATGTGGCAACAATGCTAATAATCGAGTAGCAGATCAGCAGTTGTTGTACACACTGCGAACCTACAGACCTCGGACATCGGAGATATATTACGCGTCAAATTCAGGTAAAGATGCGTACGCGTTCAAAAATGTATTGTGTGTAAACTATGTAAAATATAATTATTATGTATAGCAAATACAGTGTGTCTCACGGTGACGGCCCATTAGAATTATTTCAGAGACTACGTCGATTTGAATTTTGAAAATTTGAGATACCGGGTTTTCGGGCATGCCCTTCTCAACTAAATTAATGGCGTCCACGTACCACTTCCGGTTATACCAGAACTTGCTTATTTTGAATGGAACACCCTATACATTATTGCAATTTTGGATTCTACGTGTTATTTTAGGTGGACTTTTATGAAGTTTCCCTATTCCTAAAATTAACCGTTTTCGAGATATTTAATTTAAAAAAAAAATGGAGAGAAAAGTGACTAGCTTCAAACCATGTGTATTTTATAGTAAGAAGATAAAGCAACAATATTTATAGGGGAGGTAGCTAGACCCCTAAGCTTCCCATCCATACTTTCAAAGTGGCTTAATTGCATACAGGTTGCTAGAAATTTAATGCCGAGTTTAGTTAACTTCAAACCTTCATAAGTCGTTTTTTTTAAAGGAACACCCTGTATGTTTTTCTATATTCTGATACACAATTTTATTCTCTTTCGAACGGTATCAGGGTTCCCTATATGAATAATATTGTGTTTTTATAATTAGTTTTGATAACTTCAGCTGAATGGAGCTGGACACGTAATTATTCTGTCTGCTACAGAGAAGACCCAGGAAAATCTGCGGTAAGTCGCTAGCCCCGTTCAAAATTTACCTTAAAGAGAATACTTCACTCTATGTGAGGAGGATGTTCGGTCAAATCCAAAGAAGCTGTGGCATTTTGTGTCTAACTTTAAACGTAACAATGGCATTCCCAATGTGATGCATTATAATGATTGTACCGCTATGGGACCCAGTGTGTGTGACCTTTTTTCAACCTATTTTCGAAGTGTTTATGAACCTTATCATCAGGTGCCTTTTAAATCTTTTCTAAATACTGGTAGCGTCAACATCAATTCAATTCATTTAACTGAACAGGATGTATTTAATAAACTTAACAAAATCAATGTCAACAAAGGCGCCGGTCCAGATGGTATACCTGCTTACTTTATTAAAAATTGTGCTACAGCCCTATATGTACCATTAACCATTTTATTTAATATGTCTCTCACATTAGGGGAATTTCCATCAATGTGGAAAAAAGCATATCTCATTCCAATCTATAAGAACACCGGAGATAGAAACTGTGTGAAGAATTATAGAGGTATTAGTAAACTATCCATATTCAGTAAAGTACTAGAATCCATAATTTACGATGCTCTGTTTGAATCTCTAAAAAATATTATAATTGTTGAACAACATGGATTTTTTTCTAAGCGTTCCATAGATACTAACCTCTTAAGCTATAGTGATTATATTCGCAATTCCATGGACAAGAGAATCCAGGTTGACGCCGTGTATACCGATTTCAGTAAAGCTTTTGACAAAATTGATCATAATATATTAATTGTTAAGTTAGCGGGAATCGGTGTGCACGGTGAACTTTTACGTTGGTTTACATCTTATATATATAACAGATCTCAAATGGTTGCAATAAATGGTCATTTTTCCAATACAGTCCACATTACATCTGGTGTTCCTCAGGGTTCCCATCTTGGACCAGTCTTATTTCTTATTTATATCAACGACTTAGCCGAATGTATCAAATACTCTAAGTTTCTCCTCTATGCAGACGATCTGAAAGTTTTTCGCGCAGTTTCATCTCTAATTGATTGCCAGGGTATTCAGCAGGACATCAACCGGATTGAGCAATATTGTAATAGGTTTAAATTATTTTTAAACATTAATAAGTGCCATTCAATTACATTCACTAAAAATATTAGTCCCTACATCTTTAATTACCAGATTAATAATGAGGAGCTTCGGCGTGTCTCAGAAATAAAAGATTTAGGCGTTATATTTGACAGTAGGTTGAGTTTTGGTCACCATATTGATTATGTTTGTCGAAAATGTAATGGAATGTTGGGTTTCATTTTCAGGACGTGCAGGGAATTTAGAGACGAAAAGTCTCTTAAATCTTTGTACTATGCCTATGTTTATAGCAGACTTAATTTTGCATGTGTAATTTGGAGTCCGAATTATAACATATACAAATTGAGACTGGAAAGAGTTCAGAACAGATTTGTGCGTTACCTTAATCTCAGGGTCAACGGTATTTATAATGTTGATGACATATCAGCTACTAAACAACAATTTAATATCGTCCCTTTGGAACAAAAAAGGATTCACACTGATTTTATTATTTTATTTAAATTATTGAATAATTTATTAGACTGTCCCTATTTAATTTCTTTACTGAATTTTCATGTTCCTTCTAGAAATACGAGGACGACTAATTTATTTAGCACACCAACCCAACATACCAATCTCGGACTAAATAGTCCATTGTATAGAATGACTGTTAATTATAATATGTACTTTGTCGATTCTAATATTGATATTTTTAATACTACTCTCAGCAGTTTCAAAAGATTTATTAGGAATATTCAGTTCCTTTAATTAACTTTTTACTTATTTTTGTACATTTTTTCACTGATGTATCCATTTCCTGTTAGTTTTTTTTTGTTTTGTTTACACTATGTTCACAATTGTATTAGTGGATGCAGTTTTGGGCAGCAAGCCTGTTTGCATTCCAAATGTGATAAATAAATAAATAAATAAATGTCTTCCTGTAACTGTGTTAGGCGCAAGTCGGTGTTGCGCAATTTGAACAGAAAATAATAAAACTGAACAGAACAGCGGGTTATTTTGAATGCAATAGGACTAAACTAAGGCTAAAATTAATTATATTAAAATGATTATTTTGACGAATACTGAACACTATACCTATCTCTTCTAGTTTTTAAGTTATCTACAAATTTTTGTGTAATCACCTAAAATCATGTAATTTCTTGCGTGGATAGCTGTGGAATTTTTAGCAAATTTTCAAAATAAACAGCTAAACTGTCAACAGTTATTTATTATTATTTATTCACAGACGTTGCAATAGGATTCTAAGCTGAACATTTATAGTTTTTAATACATATCCCAATTTTCCTCCAATGAGCAGAATAAAGTTAAGAAGAATTCTAAAAAATCAATTTCATACATAGTAATACACAATTTTAATTATGTATGTTGATAATAATGATGCACTAACATAAAAAAAATTACTTAAAAAGTCATAAGTGTTCAATATGACCCCCATTAACAGCGAAGCACTTGTAGATTCTAGAGATAACACCATCAGTCACCGCTTTTGCTATTTCAGCTGCAGGCAATTCATGGAACGCTCTTCGTATTCGAGCAATCAAATCCTCTTTTGAAGCAACGGGTGTTGAATAAACGTTTTGCTTTATTACTCCCCAAACATAAAAATCTAATGGAGTGAGGTCGGCAGACCTCACTGACCAATTCCATGGTCCTAGGCGTCTCATCCATCTACCTTCAAATATTTTAGTCAGCGTTGATCGATTTGATTGTGACAGTGAGCCCCGTCTAATTGATACCAACTCTTCTTTAGTCGGTCTAAAGGTATATCATCTAGAAAATCTACCACAACCGTTTGCAAAATATTGAGATATCTGTCGGCATTTAAATTTTCTTCGTAGATATGGTAAGAAATTTGGTTATCTTTAATTGGACAAAAAACATTTACGCTAAATTTATTTTGAAAGTTCATTCCCGGATAACATGAGGATTTTCAGATGACCACAAATGAGTATTATGTCTATTAAAAGTACCTTCTCTCGTAAATTTTGACTCGTCTGTCCAAATAATATGTTGCAAACATGGTAGATCTTCTTGGTATCGCACTAACATTGTTTCACAAAATTGTACACGTTGCACGGCGTCACCCGGATGAAGAGCAGAAAGTAGCTTAAATTTGTATGGATGCATATCATTAGTTCTTAGCATCCTGTGAATGGATACTCTTGAAATGTAAATCATTCTCTGCGGTACGAGTTGAGGATTCTGGATGAACAATAAAACAGGCTAGCACATTTATTACATTATCTTCATTTGAAGTTATTGGTTTAGGTAAAATTCTTACCATTCTTACCATACTCTAGTTGATTTGCTAAAATTCTTCTTAACCTTTTCTGCTCATTGGTGGCAAATTTGGATATGTCTCATTAAAAACTGTACATGTTCTGCTTATAATCCAATTCCAACGTCAGTGAATGAATAATAAATTTAAAATATCGGCATTTGAACATGTATTGTTTTCCATTTCTTATAAACACTAAATTAAACTGTCACTGCAAGAGACTAACAACAAATTGACAATTTAATTGTTTGTTTTGATGTTTTGCTAAAATATTCCATAGCTATTCACGTAAGAAATTACATGATTTTAGGTGATTACACAAAAAATAGTAGATAACTTAAAAACTAGAACAGATAGGTATAGGGAACCCTGATACCGTTCTAAAGAGAATAAAATTGTGTCAGAATATAGAAAGACATACAGGATGTTTCATTTAAAAGAACCGACTTATGAAGGTTTGAAGTTAACTAAACTTGGAAGCTTAGAGGTCTAGCTATCCCCCCTACAAATATTGTTGCTTTATCTTTCTTACTATAAAATACACATGGTTTATAGCTTGTCACTGTTTCTCTCCATTTTTTTTTAAATTAAATATCTCGAAAACGGTTAATTTTAGGAATAAGGAAACTTCATGAAAGTCCACCTAAAATAAAACGCAGAATCCAAAATCGCAATAATATATAGGGTGTTGCATTTAAAATAAGCAAGTTCCGGTATAACCGGAAGTGGTACATGGACTCCATTATTTTAGTTGAGAAGGGCATGCCCGAAAACCCAGTATCCCAAATTTTCAAAATTCAAATCGAAGTAGTGTCTGAAATAATTATAATGGGCCTACACCGTGAGACACCCTGTATTTGCTATACATAATAAGCGAGATAACATACAGGGTGTATGTTATCTCGCTTTTTTCGTTAGGTATTCAGCATTGCTCTTGAAAAAAGCTAACATTATATTCAGTAAACCCTAAATAGTTCATCTATTAAATGTTTGAAATATTTTCCTTTGTCCAAAATAATCTTTTGCAGGAAAGGCCGATTTAAGAGCAGACTGTGAAGTAACATCAGACTCCCATCGTAAGGCAATGATTGAAAACTGCTGTTACGTTTATTGAAACATTTTTATTTATTATACAAAAAATTAATTCGTGAGATTTTACACCTATGTTGGTACATATAACATCACAGATACAATAATTATTTAAAAATGCAGAAACACTAGCCCTCCGCTCAAAAATCACAAATTTAAAACTCGTCTTTATTCCTATCACCGTACCTGCGTACTTTAACCCTGTTTCAAAAATAGGAGGCTCAACACATATACTCCCTATTTGTCTTGGGCGGCTGGTACCCGGTCGTTTGGCACTAGATGTTCCTAGTCCGAGACCGTTCACTGTAAGCACGGTTATAGTACACTTCGGAATCGTTGATGCTGATCTTGACATTGCCCTTGGGCGACATGTTAGGCTCGGAACTGGCTAGAATCCCCAGAGTTTGCTGCTCCAGGAAAGAGTAGGGGGTGGTCACCGGCTCGCTGTGGAAGGACACCCTTCCTGAGCAGCTGGAGGAGTGCTCGCTGAAGAATGTGGTGTGGCCCACGCTGGGCGGGCGCTTCCTGGCAATGTCTCCTCTCTGAAAAGTTACGATTTGGTACTAAACATTAATATACCACCCCATCGCCTACATAAGTCTTTGATTTCTGAGCTAATCTTTGTCACAAGAACGGCAGGAAGTGTAAAAAATTCCAGAAAATTAATCAAGAATTATTACGCGAAACTTAGGACGATTCTGCATCGTCCCACATAATCAACTGTCTACAATGCAGTAACTAGGTCATGTTCAGTGTGGGTATTTGTACAGCGAGATCGCGGATATGTCTTGCTTGCTCCTGTCGACCGTAAATTGATTTACTTTGTTTTATTTCAGGCTTAAGCAGATTAGTAATTAGCGGATATAATATTAATGTATGGGCAGTGCAAATATGATGTAAATATGAAGGTTTATTTGTATGCGAATAGTTGCCCCAAAGACAATAATCGGTTCCTAGAGCAGTGCAAAACGCTTATCTTAATATTTTTTTATTTGTAATACTTTGCTACTAATACTAACAAGGAAACTACCTCAACTCGAACAAATAAAAAATTCGTATTTGCTCAAAAAAAAATAAAATTAAATTAAATTATGTAAACAAATTGACATTAAATTGACCTATTTCGGGGTTTTCGTTAAAATATCTTTTTAGGGGGTGAAAACCCCCTAGTGCAAATGCCTGTACGATTAGAATTAACATTGTAAAATAAAAAGTTTTTACTTTTTTTTTAATCATACTAATAATTTTTTCTATTGGTCTAAAACGGATTTAAACGGATGCAAACTACCCTTCTTGTTCACCCCCAAAAACAGTATTTCCGTGATAGCTCGGGTTCTAATATATATTTTGAAATAAAACGAAATAGAAATTACTTCTTATAAAAAACAGATGTTTCACAAGTGTTTGGGGGTTGCAACCCTTATTTTTTATTTCGGAAAAAGTATGTTTTTCAATCATTTTTTATATATAATAAATTCATATT
Source organism: Anoplophora glabripennis (assembly GCF_000390285.2). Taxonomy (NCBI): domain Eukaryota; kingdom Metazoa; phylum Arthropoda; class Insecta; order Coleoptera; family Cerambycidae; genus Anoplophora; species Anoplophora glabripennis. Next base: position 105,256 of record NW_019416809.1, read on the forward strand.
TGCTCAAAAAAAAATATGATTTATGTAAACAAATTGACAAAATTAAGTTCTCTTCTTTTTAGGGGGTGAACAACTCCCTAGTGTGCGGAAAATGTCTAAAACGGTTTTAAATTAAGCATTGCATCCCCCGGTTTGTAGATGGTAAAAGTATACTTATTTTTTATTTTAGTAAATTTTCACAAAAAATACAGACTACAGAGAAGATTGCTTGTGAATCATTCGTTCTCTACAATAGAAATCATTTCCTTTTATTTCATTCCAAAATATTGATTAGAACCCGAGATATCACGGAAATACTGTTTTTGGGGGTGAACATGAGGGGCAGTTACATACGTTTAAATCCGTTTTAGGGTAATAGAAAAAATTATTGGTATGATTCGAGAAAAAGTAAAATCTTTTTATTTTACAAAGTTAATTCTAATCGTACAGATATTTTTCGCACACTAGAGGGTTATTCGCCCCTTAAAAAGAGATTTTAAAGAAAACCCCGAAACAGGTCAATTTAATTTTGTCAATTTGTCAATTTTGTTTACATAAATCATATTTTTAATTCTTTTTGAGCAAATATGATTTTTTATGTATAAAACATATAGTTTTCCTGGATTAACAAATAAGGGTAGCAACAACCAAACACGGAATCACTTGTGAAACATTTGTTTTTTTATAAGAAGTAATTTCTATTTTGTTTCATTCCAAAATATTGATTAGAAAAAACTATTTCGGCGGGCGAACTTTGAGGGTGGTTTTCACCCCCTAAATATGTTTTTCCACGGATAAAAAAAATACGCGTTTCTTAATTTTTTATATACCGGGTAGGAAAGTACCGATGGTCTATATGAAGTTACGTGAGAGCAATAAAGTAAGCCATAGAAATCCATGCGATAGAGAAGGATGGCTATAATGAAAGCCTCTCATAGTAACCGCCCGTTTCGCCCTTCCACAAATAAGATCCACTTCTTATTTGTGGAAGGGCGAAATGGGCGGTAACTATTAGACGCCTTCACTATACCCATCCTTCTCTATCACATGGATTTCTATGGCTTACTTTATCGCTCTCACGTAACTTCAGATAGACCATCGGTACTTTCCTACCCGGTATATATAAAAATATAAAAATCTTGGAAATCGGAGTGTTCGGGTTGGGGTAGTTTCCTTGTAAGACCTATGTAATATCTTTTAAAGACTCGTTTTGCTTTTAAAAGCATATTATTCATGTTTTTACATAATCCTACAATTTACAAACAAACGGTTTGTATTCAGAACATATGTACTAAGATATTTAGAGGATTATGTTTATAAAACAAGAAATAATAAATACGTAATACTGAAAATAGGTGTCAAAGACATTGCAACTATTTCCTAGTAAAACTATACCCGTCTTAAAAAATGTAAAAGCCACATTTTACACTGTTCGGTAATATTGTACACGAAGATAACATGGAATTTTGTGATTTTTAACAATGCTTCCGCGTATAGATGGATTAGCGACTTATATATATCCCCCAAATTCCTCTTTTGTCCGTAATTCCCCTTTACCTAGCAACGACCGAAATTCACATTCCGGAAATAATTAAATATCCGTTAGTTCGTGAAAGTGCTGGAAGTTTTAATGACATATTAAAATGAATACATCTTTTGCTTAGGTATATTTCCCAAATACTCCAGTCGAATTAATCATAAAACCTGAAAAAAAATTATTAGTAGACGTTTTATTGCACTTTATGACGGGGAAGGGTATGTAGAATGATATCAAAAATGTAACTCGAAAGAAGTTACGCTAAGTTGGGAAATTTAAATTACTTACAATTTAAGTTACCTAACGCCATATTTCACCAATTTATTAACTGTAAAATAAAGGTCTAACTCGGAAAAATCAGTTTTCGAAAATAGCATTATTATTGCAAAAATCGATGGATGTTGATGACCATGAAATTGTTGCTCCAGGTCAATTAGTTCCGTTCGTTTTTTTGCAACTAATTGTTTAAATACAAAAAGTTAATATTTACCGTAGGTTCTAACTGATCCAAAGATACGTATCGAAAAAGAAAAATTTCAAAAAGTTGAAATTAATTTGCCCTTTACAACTAACAAAGTGCAAGATGTGCAATACAGCGTTATAATAAATTGCCCCGGGGTCAGGCAAAAACCGTTCGGGAATTCGCTCTTTTTGCAATATATAGAGTTTATTTTTACGGTACCTTCGCCTCTTTGTTCCCAAGATAACTTTTTTTATAACGTTCATTGTTACGTGTCGGATTGAGATTTTAAAGAAAGGGTTCTACTTTTATTTTCAAAAAGTATTACATTGAAAGTTCATGTAACAAACGAGCTAGCAGCAGTAAAAGTTAACGTTAATGAAAGGCCTGTACGCCTGGACTCCCTTTTAAAAATAGTTTGCTGCAGTTCTAAGAGCAATTGCACAGCACAAAGCTGTGACTCCAATCAAAGTTTTTATAATAAGGATAACAGTTATTATTTTTAATCATTTTTGTTGTATATTGAAAGTATAATTATGTACAATATTTACAACAGTCCTTAAAATATTGTATTTACGTACAGATAAGTCTAGATCTAAGTAAAGACTCACTGCTTACTGCAAAGATAAGTCTTTCCTTACTTCTGTTGACTCTACTAATGTCGTCGGAACTGCGATATTTGAAGCAAATTGTAGCTCCGCACTACCAAACCTTGTTAATAATGCTTCCACTTGACGTTTCTTCGTTCTGACAGAACATTCTTCAAACTACTTACTTGGACGACCGCGGCCCCTTACTGAAGTAGTAGTCAAACTGATCGTAGTAGAAGTTTAATAAATTTTTAGGAACTGGAATTTTTGATGCGAGAAAACCACTTTCTTTCTTTGTTAAATAAGATTTTGAACGGGAACACTTTTGCCACCGCTATTTTAAGTTCGCACATACTAATTTAATAATGTTGACGATTTCTCGAGCCGTAAAAATAAGCTCTATTTAACATAAAAAGAGCAAATTCCCGAGCGGCTTTTGCTGACCCTGGGACAATTTATTTATAACACTGTTTTGCACATTCTACTATGTTAGTTGTAAGGGCCACTTAGTTACAATTTCTTTTTCTATACGTTTCTTTGGATCAATTAGAACCTATATCTACGATATTAACTTTAAAAATAAACGTTTAGTAATTAAAAAATTAATTATAAAAAAAACGGACGAAATTAATTAACAAATAGCTGTAGCAACAATTTCACGGTTAATAGAATCGGCCGTTAGCACAAATGTTGGTCATTAGATTGACCGTCTTTTCCATAAATTTTAGCAACATCCATCGCTTTTTTCCAATAATAATGCGCAATTTTTGAAAACCTTTGTTTTACAGTTAACAAATTGGTGGAATACGACCTTAAGTACCTTAAATTGTAGGTAATTTAATTACCTACAACATAAAACAACTAATTTTTCGATAGGTCATCTAGATTATCATGAGCAGTAAAAAAAAGTGAAGAAACATGTAATTTTATCACTTATTTGTCATCTTAGTGTCTCTTCTCTCTAGTTACTTTTCTGATATTATCATTCTACGCACCCTTCCCCGTCATAAAGTGCAATAAAATATCTACTAATAATTTTTTAACATTCAAACTCTAATTCGATTGGAGTAAAATTAGACTCTGAATGAAATATATTTTCGTGCCTAGGATATGTTGTGGTCTAACCCTGACCCAGTTTTAATAACTCATTTTAATAATTCATACAATCCCAGATATTCAGACGCGGGAATATGCTTTACGTTCCGAAATGTTTTCAATTTGTACCTTTATTACCGCCCCTGTCTTTTGTGGCGGTGACTTTTCGATGGGGGAGCGGGTTATTGCATTCCCCATTGCAGTGCTTCTCGTTGCGCCGGAACCCACTGAAACAAAGAAATACTTCAATTAAAAATTTGCGTGGCTCCACACAGAGAATTAAAATACCAAAATTCCATTCAGCTGACAAATTTCCAAGAGCAAATTAATTTATTTTATTCTTATTTTTACCTAATATCGTACTTCCAAGTGAGATTGTATATACAAGGTATACTATGTATATCCAAAATACTTTACGGATTGTGCCATTAAAAATAGAATTGATATCATTAAAAAAGTTATAATAAGATCTCGAGAAAAAAATATTTAAAGCAAATAGCTGTACGACTGTAATGTGTTTTGATTTGAATTTACTGTGGCTTTTCATCACCGTGATTTATTGTTTACATTATTGTGTATAACAATTCAATTAATAAACATTGTTTTAATTTATGACAAAGCAAGACGAAATGCATTATACATATGTTTTATATCTGTTATAATTTCCTGGAGTGATACATTTTTCGCTATTTTGTTTTTTTTTTATTAATTAATTAAAATGTATGAAAATAAATGGACTTTTATTCATAGCAGTAGTAAAATAACATATTTTTTAACAATTAGTATTGTTTTAGCACAATGTAAACGATATTATTTGGTTCCTTCTTAACATCTCAATTCATTAATGTATAGCATCCGTTTAAACGGTAGCGCCTTTACCCGTAATTTGACAATTTTGACATTTGAGTTTTGAGTAGCGACATTTCAGGTCATCTTATTATCGTACACACTAGAGCGTCTGTTGAAGTTTGGATGCAAAAGTTAATAAGAAAGAATTTTAAATTGCATTTTGGAGTCAATAGGAAAATATAATATTCTTTCATTAGTGAAATCGGTAGAAATTCCAAATTTTGTCTACAAAATATTCTTTGACAGTTACCTTTCCTCACTAAATTTATTCCAACATTTGACAGAGGTGAAGGTTTTTGTGCAACTGTTACAGTTTGAGATTGGCCTCTGAAGAGCACCAAAGAAATGGCTAAATTGTTAACATTTTTCCAACTTTCGCATAATAGAGCATCTGTGGGGAATCGGAAAAACTTGATGTTGGAGTCAAAATGTTTGCAATTATTATTTGAATTATACCCAAACACTGCACAACACATTTTAATAACTATCACTGTTACATATCACTAAATAAAACAACTATTTAACAAAGAAACAATGCAGTTAAACGCTAGTAAATATATTGTGGTTAAACGGATTCTGACAGATCACAGATTCTGACAGCTTCTGTTCATATAAATGGCACGAAAAGCGAAACGTACGGTAAAAAGAGATGGAGCCTGTCACCATGATACGTCATCAAACATGGCCGCGACATGCGCAATATCATACCTATTTATAGTTATATCATGATCTATACCCACTTCACTAAAGCTTTTGACAGACTCGACTACGACCTCTTGCTGTACAAACTAGATTGGTTTGGTGTGTCCGAATCACATTTGCAACTATTTACAAAGCAGGTATCAGTTTGTTCAGCATCGTGGTTTTAAATTGCACAAGTTTCATCAAATATCTGGTGTACTATTCGATTATAAATTGGTTAATATAATTTGACCCTACATTATCTTTTACAAAACATATAGAAATAATTGCGTCATCTGCTTTCTAGAATATGGGGTTCATAATAAAGAATTTCAAAGGCTTTATCAGTCATTTCTACACTACGATTGCTCTACACTACCTTTATTCGTTCAAAATTAGAATATGCATCAATAGTCTGGAACACAATTTATGCTAATCAAATTGCAACTTTGGAAAGAGTACAACGCAGGTTTATGAAATCAGCTGTGTACTTATTGGATGGTACATATCCCCCTCAGGGTTTTCCGCATGATCTATTACTTCAGCGTTTCAATATTCAGGTCCTTGCTAAAAGAGATCTGTTTTTCAAGTAATGTTTTTGTATAAAGTTCTACATAACATTTTGGACTGTCCAGGTGTTTTAAGTAATATTAATATCAAAGTACCACGACTATCAGCTTGAAGTAATAATGTTTTTAGACTTCCCGCATCACGTAGTAACATCACCATTGTATCAAATTGTTTGCAAGTACAGTGAGATTGTATTAATTTTATTTTGTTTTTATATTTGTATTATTTTTAAGTTTAAACTATTTTTATTTTTTTTCTTTATTTTTTCATAGTAAATTTTTCTCTTTTAACTTTTTTTATATTTTATTACTAGACTTAACATATCCTGTTATTGGGCATCGCCTGTTGGATGTGTATTTTAAATAAATAAATAAATATCTAACTTTATAATAAAACGGTTTTCAAACATAATACAGTTAGGCAGAAGCAATATGTAAACTCGCATGTTTACAATATTGTAGTAACGTAATGTTCCATCTCCGAATCTCAGAACTGCAGGATAGTTTCTTACTCGGGCTATATATTCGAGATAATAAATTTCAGCCATAATATAGTTAGACAGCAAAATGACAACGGGCTCTCGGACTATGTACGTAACGTCCATAACACTCACCACTGGACTATCGAAAATCCACACGAAATACGTCGCGGTGCCTTTCAGCGACAGTTTTCAGTGAACATGTGGGCCGTATCGTAATGACATTTTAATAGGATCTTTTGAATTGTCTAGACGCATAGACGGTGTTTCATATCTGGATTTCTTGCAAAATCGCTTGCCGGAGTTATTAAAAGACGTGCCTTTAAATGTTCGGCAAAATATGTGGTTCCTGCATGACGAAACCCCCGCTCACTTTTTTCGGAGAGTGCGCGACTTTGTAAACTTTAGTGTTGTGTATTCCACGGAAGTTCGTGACATCGACCATCTGCGACACGTAATATGATTTGAGAGGACGTGGCAATGTTGCAACGCGTGCGAGCGAATTGAATACGTCGCGCTGAAGTTTGTGTGCAAGCAAATGGTGCGTACATCGAACATCTATGAAAATCAGCAGTTCTCAAAAGGTGGCTCCTTGCAATACAGGGGTAAGTCAGATTTTAAAATTACATTTTACTCAACACAAATCCGTGTATTTTATCTCATTTTGACATAACGGACATGTGGCAAAGATATTTGACATAAGTTCATTAATACTCTGTATACTAAAATTTGTAAGATAATTATAACGTAGTTATTATCGGATTTCAGTGTCAATTATTCTTTTTTAATTGAAAGTTGAAATTACATATTTCCTTTATTGAGTTGAAAAAGCACAGTTGATTGAACCGGTAACATAGGCACCTCGATCTCCTGATTTAAACCCTCCTGACTTTTTTACGTAGATATTTAAAAAATGGAGTGATTTATGTTTCGGACAAATATCTTAAAATTACCTTGGGGCAAAATATAAAAATAAACATTGTGAACGCCCTGAATTTCTTTTAATATCAACTTTTATACTAAAGTATGACCTCAGTAAATCCGGTACGAAGAACAATACATAGTTTGGTTAAAAAAATACGTACATGTAGAAACAGATTTTGGAAATTAATTAGAGGGGGGTCGTTTCAGATTTTTTTTAGAAAGAAAGTGTTTTTAACCAAAAAACTCGCCATTACTTCATTAAAGATTTATAGGCATGGATAAAAAGGATTCGGCGCTATTCGAACATTATAGAATTCACAAAGCGCCGGGAAAATAAAGCACCTTTTTATTTGAAATAAAGCCCGTACCCACTGGCGGTAGCTTTATTGGTTTTTGACGCATGTCGGTAATGAAACACGTCTCTTATTTACAAGCATTATACAAGAATGGGAATTCAGACGGAAAAAATGAGTACAAGGCTGTAGGAAACTGCGGGTTGTATCGATAATTTCATTTTTTAGAAGTACAGTATAAGCTCTGCTATCCGGACTAGGTGGGACCGACGGCGTTCCGGATAATCAAAAATACGAATAACAGAATGATACAGTATGTACAAAGTTTTTATAAATGATTATTAAGCCACGTGACCAGTAGCTCTGTTTGAACCAGTAATTTTATTTTTTCGCGTTAACAATTTGTTTTGGCAAAATTAAAAGTTACTAAAACAATAAAGTCAAAATTACACTAAAACACATCATTCTCTTTCATTGGCCATTCATTTTGTTATTTTGTTATTGTTCATTGTAAACGATTAATTTTGATTAATTACGCTAAATTGACATTTGTGCATTTTTCAGTCACTAATTAACCTGGGCAAAAATTTTTTATTAATAACTCTTTTCTGTGATTTGGGGTGTGGTTCTCTGTTCTGTAACATCATTCAATTATCAAAAAGCGCATGTTTAAAAATAATTCTAACATTCTACAAAATTATGTTTATTTGCTGAAGGCGGTATTAGAAGTGAAATAAAAAAAAATTAACAATTGTCAGTCATGTATAGAGCTCGGGACTCGATCGGATGATCATAGCCGTCGCGTCGACCTTTCGCTACAGTGTACCGTACGAAACCGGTAATAACGGTAGTTATTGGCTTGGCGTTTGCTTCGCGTATACGTGTTTTAATATTCTAATAATGTCGAACGCGCCGAGGGATAAAAACGACTTATCGCTGACAAAGTACGCAAATTTATTTATTTTTATTTATACTACCTGTTTATTTGTTTGTTTTCGACAAATACGCCTATGACTAGCCGACGAAAACCCCGAGCTCAAGTCATGTGTGATACGGCTGGCAGCCGGTGTAAAAAAACGGAATAAATTTTATATTTCGCTGTAATTTTATTTAAAATATATATTAAAGATAAGAAAAGACAGAGTTTTCAAATTTTTATTCCACTTCAACTCAAGTTAGAATATTAAACGTAAATTAAACGATAGTAAGTACCTACAACAAAAAAAAAATTCAAAAATGATGGCTCAATGTTCAAATTGCCGCCCCTCAACTGTCATACATTTCGTGCATCTTCTGGCAACGCTACAAGTATGTAGCATTTATTAAATGTATATTTGAAATAATATTAAAAGAATGTTCCTCGGTTGAGTAGAAAGGAATTTTAAATATAATGTCTTAGAAAATCCAAAAAGAAAAAGCCCAACGGACTCAAATCAGGTGATCTAGCTGGCCATCTGATCGATCCGTTTATTTCTATCCACCTATCTCCTAAGATTTCGTTTAAGAAATTTGTATTAATTCTTGCGTTGTGAGCTGGTGCTCCGTTAACAGTATTATATCGTATACGTTGTGTATTTAAAATTAACGTCATACAGACATGATATTTTATATGTATTTTCATAGCCAGCCATATTAAAATGTAAAAAATGGTCTAATTTATATATAAAACATCCCGTATCTCATGTGTTTGTAAAAATAACTATAGCATATGATATATTGCTAAAAAGCAAAAAATATGTCTATTTTTTTAGGCGATGGGTACGATTTCCATTAAAAAAAATGTAACGTTGAATCATAACTCCGGAATCTCAAGATCTACTAAAAATCGAATACCGGCATTTAATTTTACGCCAAAGAATTTGAGGGTTGCTTTCGATGTGCAGCAAAATACTCTCTTTCAACGATAAATAAAAATATTTTTATTTAAAACAAAGTTAGTGAAAAAGAAGTGTTGTCGGAGCGGAAGTCGTCGTGGTGTAGAGTCGCTCGTAGGTATAAGTATCTGGTCATTGGCGCCAATTTGCCGTGAACCTTTTCCTGGAACCCTGGTGCATCCCCCATCTGTTCGACCTTGCAACTGTTAGACCAGTCCAGGCGGCGGCGGCGTCAGGCTGGCTCTTGACGTGTATATATAATGCATCACTTGCGGACATGTGTACCCACAAATTTGTCTTGAGCAGTTTTCATTTTAACTCTATCTTATTTAATAGCTGAGATACAGAAATGTTCAAAAGTGTCACAATAACGAGAAACGCCTTGTAACTCAGGAACAAATGAAGATATAGTCTGTTTAGAAATGAAAGAGAGTAATAAAAGCTTATTATGTATGCAAATCGTAAATAAATGTAGTACCGGTGCTTATATTCAATATTTTTTTATTATGTAATATCCGTATAGATGAGGTGTACTTTTAAAAAAACTTTGTGTGACCGGGTTGTACTAAATTGTAGCAGGTAGCTAAAATTTAATCCCCGACAATCCGTCTTTGTCTATGCCGCTTCAATTTCTCGGTCCATTTCTCTTATAAGTAAACAATATAAAAACAGCATTTCAAAACATGAGGCTACTTTAAGCATCATAACCGGGTTAATATATAGCAAATTTCTGATTTGACAGTCGAGTTTCCCATGAAATTCGAGCTCGAGAACGTAGTGTCAAATTTATCACATCTTTAGTAGTTTCTGAGGTGTCCTGAATTCCCATAGAAAATGGATCAGCCTGTACACGGTGCCTCTCAAGCCCCGGTGCCTAGTGTTGTTAAAATGCTGGTTTAACAAAAATTTATAAATGATACTGAGACCATAGCTATCTGTTATTGCGTTAATTACGTTTTCTTCCTTTGAAATATGACACATCTATAAAAATTGACGTTTCTTTATGTTTTTTTTTTCTAAATCTAATATGTTTAACAGTAAATCTCCTTCCTAGTCCCTAGTCCCAAAATATCTAGCCGCTAAGCCGTAAATACACCAGCAGGAAGGTTCTGTCGGGTTCAACCTGTGTAATCCCCCATATTTAGTCCAACATAATGCAGTATTCATTGATGTTGTTGATTATGCCTAAACAAAGTGGAGTTCCGCAGACTTAAAATACACCCTTTAGCCTGCTGGTACGAGACTATGTAATTAAATTTATTGTGGGCCAAGTTAGGGACGAATTATTTCTAATCCTCGATAACGACACGTTAAAGGTTGCTCGGTTTATCGCTGTACTAAAGTTCGTAAATTTATGGTTGTAAATTTTAACTGTTTTCTGTATATAGGGTGACATCAAACAACCCTTTGTGGAGCCCTTGAATGTTTCTTTTAATTAAAATAGGAAAATGTGATATTAATAAGTAAAACTAAATACCAATATTTATTTAAGATAAAAGAGTCCCAAAAATATTGATTGATTTGATTTGAATTGTGCACCATTTTTAACCCGAAGAGTTGGCAGTATTGTACATACAGGATCACATGTTGTACTAAACAATTTGCGGTTAGACAACTTGATCAAGTGGTTTTTTATGTTTATGTTTTTTACTGAATCCAAATCTTTTAAGCTAAAGGTGATTCACTTAGAGGTCACATTTTAAAAGATAAATAAAACCCGTTGTTTTTTGAAAAACTGCTGATATTTTTATTTTGTTATAATGTTAAGACATTGACATTAAACACGAAAAATGGTATCGGCTAAATGCTTTTTGTGGGTGCATTTGGTGTTCCTTAATGACTTGCGGATTTTCAGAACCCCAAATTCGACAATTCTGTTTGTTAAAATCCGTCGAGTTGAAAATGTGCTTCATCGCTGAATATAATTTTGCTTGAAAAATCGTTATCAACTTGGTGATGCTGCAATATCCAATCAGCAAAAACCCGACGCTGTCTATGATCGGTTGCCTTTAATTCTTGAGTTAATTGAATCTTGTAGGCATGCATGTGCACATCTTTTTTTAAAATACGTTGCGTGGTGCTCTAGGAAAGGTCCAATTGCTGAGAACGACGGCGAATGGAAGGTTCTCACTGCTGCGACATTTTCGATTGATCGACCACTACGAAGCGTATTGGTCTTTGGACATCCAACACCGATCCGATTCGGTCAAATTTTTGGACTAATTTGTTAACCGCAGCTCGAGATGGATGGTTATGGTTACCGAGGTAACCTCGCAATGCACGAATCGTGTTAGTTCAATTTTCTCCGTTTCGAAAATAGGTTTTAACAATTAAAATACATTCTTCTGTGGAATACCGCTCCATAATCATAAATGTGAATACTTACTAATGACACGTGTCAAAAATCAGTTTTTTATTGTGGCCAGGAAACCCGTGTTGCCATATTTAAATTGAACCTCGAACTGAATCACCCAGTCATGCAAAAATCGCAAAATAATAGCGTTTTTTCTGACCTTGATCAAATGTGTTTTTATGTATTTTGATAGATACGCTGAATTCGAGTCTGAAGTCTATTAGCTATATCCCCCACATATTTCGCAAAAAAAACGCAAAAAATAACTGAAAATAGTGAGAAATTTTAGAAAGAGGTTTTTTTTATTCTCATAAATTTTCTAAAGTCTGTTGAGCCCATTACCCAAAAATTTTGCAAAAATCGCAAAATATCGCAAGTAAAATGTAAATCGTGAATCTCAAAAAATCCTGAATATGGATATGAATTACTTCCAGATAAATTCGACTGACTCGAACGGCTTTCTTTGATATTGCTCTTACACTTTTCTTCTCTTTTCTCTTCGAATGGCATGCAGCGGGTTCCTCTTTCTCTTGCGTCTATTCTAATTCGTTTCTCTATTTAGTGTCCAACAGAAATCTGCCATCATGTTGATATCCCATCTTCCTTGGTATCGATTCTCCATTTCACATATATCTTGATCGAATCTTTCTCCTTGCTCTTCACTGTTTTGAAGAAAGTAGTCAAGGTGAGAGTACAGGCAGTGCAATTTAAGATTCATCAAGCAACCAATCTGTTTAAAACCAAGTTTTCATAATCTCTACTCTTCTCATTTCTTAAAAACGTCCGTGAGATATTCTTACTTTGCCATGTAGCTTTTTCAGGAGTACGAATTTGAGGACCATCAAATATACCTTCTTTCAATTTGCATCACTTATTGCTCGAACTTCTCTCCTAAATATTGAAAACAGTCACGGTCTTTGTCCAGAGCTTTGACAAACTGCTTCGTGAGACCGAACTTGATATGGCTGTAGTAGAATTTTTAAAGGCTCAATCAGTGGTCTATGTATTCGTTGATGTTCCTCGACCCTGGATGAAACTCCTTTCTCGTTAAACACTATTTCTGAAAGTAATGATTTTTCCTATCCCTGCTATCCCGTAAGAGTTTTCTCACTGTCATTAATATGATTTTTTGGCATTTTCATGTATTTTTTGCATATTTTTACAAAATCAATTTAGGGATACAGTTAATAGACTTCAGACTCGAATTCATTAACATACATAAGAATTTTTTTGCGCTCACGAAAGTGACTTTTGGCGATTTTTTTCTATTATTTTGCGATTTTTGCAAAATCTGCGGGAATGCAGCTTAAAAGACTTCAGATTTGGATTCATCACATCAAAATACATAAGAAACCCATTTGATCAAGTTGAGAACAAATATTTTGGAATTTTTTTGTGTTTACTTACATGATTTTCGGCGATTTTTCACTATTACTTAAAATTTTGGGGATGTCTGAGCTAAACTGACTTCAGCTTCGGTTGCAGCACGTCAAAATACATAAAGTCTATATAGACTTTACCACTTTTTTGTGTGTTTAATTAAGTGTTTTGTGTTATTATTTAAGTAAAATTAAAGTTTGAATTAAAATATAAAGTAAAAAATGTTTAAGAGATATTATGAAATAGTTCCTTTAAGTGGAACATAAGTTCTAATTTTAGATTGTAGCAATATTCGGAATTATTTAATAAAATGCGATATCGGGATGTATTGATAGTGAAAAATTCAACATTAAAAATCCATCAATTTTAAATTTTTGTTATTGACGGCGAATCGAAAGACTTGAATAATAAAACAATTTTTTACATTGGAAATGATGTAAAAATATAACATATCTGTATAAAAACATCGTCATATAGTTAAATGGAAATGTTTGGATATGTATTTACATAACACGAACATAAATATTAACTTGACATTACTTAGTAACAAAAACTCGAGATAGAAGTTGCTTCCATTAATTTTTTGTATTCATAAATTTTTTCATTAGAGAATAAAACACTGTTTTCATAACTTGAGAGGATTCATGAAAGTCCTTTTAATTTTACTTTCAACGCTTTTCTATAATTTTCCCAACGATACATCCGCTGAAAAAGTTGATGTATGTTGAAAAAAAAACATGAATAACTACTTACGAGTAATTGAGTTCTTTTTTCTGAGTTTAGTAAATGTTATTTTTATTTGTGTTTAAACAGCTTAATTAATGTTCCCCAAAAGTTATTGCATTTATGATTATTTATATTTTCATATTCGTTCCTTGAAAAAGGTGATAGGCACGAAAATGTGAAAGTTTTATTAAGCAATTCGTCGTTAAGCAATTCGTCAATTCGTTTAATTTTTGTGTTACTTTTAAACGAAATTTGAATAAATTTCGCACTGCGGAACGCGGCAGTTTCGATATCAAAAGTACAGCTGGCTGTCGAACCAGGGACGGCTGTAAATTTGTGTTTTTCAGGTGCAGGTGAAGGCAGTCAGAGAGGGAGTTAAACTTACAATTAGAAAACAATTTAAAAGTCATCAGCAAAAAGCAAACGTTCACAAGAAACCATATCCGGAAGACCGTTAATAAAGAACAAAAACAATAGGGGACACAAATTAGAACCCTGGGGCACACCCGACGTTGGAAAAATGGATCGGAAGAAAAGTTTTGGTATCTAATCATAACTTGTCTGTCTGACAAGTAAAATGAAAATAGTTTGAATAAAGCATTAGAAAAACCAAACCTTTCTAACTTTAATAGCAGAACGTTATGATCTATTTGTCAACTTGCCCACTACTGTCCATGACTTCCGAGATATACTGAGAAAAAACAGCAAGATTAAAGATAGTAGACTTCTTTTGCATAAATCCATGTTGTCTAGTGGATATCATCGAGATCGTTAGTATTAGTTTCAGTTTATTTATTATCTCTTTTATTTTATTGTATTCATATAGGTAGATAGATTAAGATATTTTCTATCTTTTATTACCAAATTAGTGGAAACTGTTGTGGGTTCAAAGTATTCCCTAAACCGTAAAATAAAATAAATAAATAAATAAATATGATTTAATATACCAATATAGCAGTAGTTATGCTTAAAAATTATTTCCAAATTTCTCAAAACTGCATATAAATATATTTTCTGCTTGTTCTGACTTTTAGAGATCCATTTTTATTTCCTTAGTAATTTCATATTAATTTGCTTTTATATCTCACTATTAGATTATATTTATAACTACAAGGCTGACTATTTCTGGTTGCAATATAATTTCATCCGATCGTGACGGCTTTCGACGGTATTTTATCTCGACAATCGACTCTCTTGTGCATCTCTCCGCTTTTCATGGTTCAGTATTCTGTTAAATTAATATTCATATTCTGGGTTTAAACATGTAAAGACCTTGTACAGAATTTTCATAAATGATTACAAGCCACGTGACCACTAATTCTAATTTGAAACTGTAATTTTATTTGCTTCATGTTCGCAATTAAATTTTGGTATAAGTTCATGTATAATTTTTTTAAAACAAGCTATTAGTGACGTCATTTTATTTTCGTATTCTTCTCAGCCTTCATTTAATACCCATATCATGGGGGTGCATAAAAAATAACTGGTCCCCTACCTTTGGGAGTCCGCCATATTGGATTTAGAATGACGTCATTTAGCTAACCAGCATTGTCATCTAAACTAAACGTGTATGCAAAATTTCAGCTCAATTAGTTAGAGATAACTGTATTAAAAGTAAGTTGCAAGATTTGACTCATACTAACAAGGCAATAAGAATATAATGTTAAAAAATAAAAATTCAAATTGGCTGATCCAATATGGCCGAATTTTTTAAACAATTTATTCAAAAATGACATTTTCAAAGTAATTTTACTCATATTGATTTTTTTAGGATTTTTCAGATCATTTAACAAATATAAAATGAAATCAACTCGTTAAATTCTAAAGAAATTTGGGTATGATGCTTAGGGTTCTGCAAAAAGTCAATATATGAGATTCTTAATTAACAAATTTATTAAATATGAAAAAGTATTTGCATATTAAAAATAGAAATATAAAAAAATAACAATAATCAATTTTCATTCTCTTGAATCATTGTAAGTTCTGGCAATTGGTCTGATTCTCGTTCTTCTTCGAAAAATGCTTGGCAATTGTGATAATCAGTTTCCGGAACAACTAGAGCCATGCTATGGTGCAAGGTAGACCCGCCTTCCGGCAACCGCAATTATTAGCACAGCCACTTTTGCATCCGCAAAAAATCTTTTTGAGAAGTTCACTTGGTGCTGGATCTTCCCTTCCCTCCGTTAGACACGTAGCATGCGCCAGATGAGCTACATTCATCGAGCAGATGTTCTCTCTATCTCTTTCTAATATTCAAAACTATAATTACATTACCAGATAAACTTCTACTACATAATTTCATCATGAAAAAATATAGGTAAAACTGAATCTCCCGACAATTTATTGAAAAACCGTATTTTTTCGTATTTTATACAATATTATAATAACAAAAAAAATTTTTTCCTTTATTATACTCTTTTTTAAGATCATAGTTTGAAAATATATTGGTTAAACAAGCAAAAATAAATTTTTTTAACTTTATTAAAGTTTATTTAACAACAAATTTCATCGTTTTAGAACAATTTTTTTTGTTTTTCTTTAAATTTTATTATAAATTCAACGTTTTAAATAAAACAAAATGGACCATCTTAACGTACAGTTTTCAAGCTTCAAAAAATGCTCCTGAAAAGTTGCAATGTCATATTTTGAACAAAAGTTATTGGACTTTGAAACGTGACCTAAAAAATCAAATTTGCGTTTTTTTTTAAATTATTAAATATTTCGGGGGTTGTATTTTTCAAATTATAATTTTAAGATTCTTTTTATATCACTCACTATTTTAAATGCTATTTCAAAAGTAATCTCTGAACACAGAGCACCTAGAGTGTACATTTCCTATCCCAAAGCACGGGAACCGATGAAGCCAAATTGCAGGGAAGTGGTTTGTGTGAAATAATCTGAGCGCGCATACTTTGAGCAGGTTCGGATTAAGGCAATATTTTTATACTTATGACAAATAGTTATTTTCCAAGTTTGTAATTCAGAAAATAATATAATTTGTCTTGCTTATATTAAATAAACCTACAAAATAATTTAAATATATTTATTGTCCATTAAGTAATACTAATTTATTTAATATTTGTCTTTTAGTAGATTTCACTGAATTAAATATTGTAACTTTATGATTTATTATCACATAGATATACTTTTCACATACAGTCTTCACAAGTTCACACTTTTATTTTTCTGTAGCTTGAGTGTACTGTTTTTATAGGAGTTATTAAAAAAATATATTATTTTTTCTATTTCTTAAATTGTCATTTTTCTGAAACATAATGATAAAATTAGTTTAACTAATGCAAAATGTAACAGCATATATTTTTAATATACGAATATAAACATTAAAATTGCTAAAGTTATGAAGATTTTTAAAATTTGGATAAAAAATAAAATTCTAACATTACTTTAAAATCTTTATTGGCCTTTAAATATTGTAACTTTATTTAGTACATGTCGTTTTGTAACTTTTAGAGAGTTAAATATTTTTGTTTCGTGATTTATTCTTATATCTACTAATAAGTTCTAACACATGAAACACGACATTCTAACACAAGAAAATGAGTAAATAATACAATTTTATTCAGTAATAATCACCTGTTGATAATATGAGCCTGTATATTTACATCAGTTAAAAACGTGGGCACTAAAAAACATGAAGCGAACACTGGAAATAAGTGCATGTGAGATGGAGAATGCTGCGCGACGCCGTCGAAATGTTATAAAATATTTTTATATTATTACTTACCTAAAGAATTAAATTTCATTACCATTGCGATCAGATCTGCTACTACAATCGTCAACGATGATTGCACAAAGGAAAACAATATATTTAATAAAATAGTAACAATGTTGACACAGCGTCTAACAGCGACTAAGAGCGCGAGGGTGGCATGGCCGAGATTTGGCTGACGGTTGGCTTCACCGGCTTGCCTCTACAGTTCAATCTATTTTGTGTATGTCTGAAAGTTTTAAATTTTTATCTTAAAAATTAAAAAAATGACAGATCTTTAATTAATTCTACCGTTACGTAACTTTATTTACACACTATTCCTGTAAATATTTTTTATGCAATTTTAAAATCGTGATAACTTGTTTCAAGATTCCTTTTTCATTTAAATTTTTGTGGACTTAATTTGATCAAATAGATCAAAAGTTATAAGAAATTCAGTGGATAGCGCACGAGGCCCCGCGCTCCTCGAGTCCTGCGCTCAAGTGCCGACGCTTTACATTTTCGTACAATTTAAAAAAAATTCTACAACCTACAGTTTTATTTTAGAAAATAACTTTATTTACATTTTTCATGTAAAATTTTCCGTTCTTTCGATTGGCGAATTAGTTTTTTTTTTAAATTGAATTTGCTAAGATATACAATAAACAATGGAATTTTGCAACTAATTTTTTAAATAAATAATCAAGCGTACACTCTACAGTTGGTAACTTTTTATATGTTGTTCCTAACACCCTCACAAGTGTGTCCTCAAAAGTTACCAGATCTGCTAATTTTTCCGAAGTCATAATCTTATTTTACTCCATTAAAAAGCTTGTAATGATAATAATAAAAAATCTTGTAAAAATTAAAAATTATTAAGACAGTAAGCTCAAGATTACATTAAAACACAGCATTCTATTTCACCGACTACACTGATTGGTGTAATTTTTCACGAGATTCAGTTCAACCAGTCAACGATCGCATTATCGAGCGTAAACGTAACAGTTTGTTATAGTTTATTGGATATTGGTTGCTTAAGCTCAGTCACGTGCCTTGTAAACATTTATGAAGGCTCTGCACCAGTGTAGTTATGTTTAAGATTTAAGAGTTAGTAGCTCGTAAAATAGTTTATGTTCCTCATTTTCCACGTGGTTGAACGCCATACTTTTATTATGTCCCAGGAGGGATTTGATCTTAGTCGACTTTAAATTTCAAGGTTTTTACGTGGCGTTAAACTTTTTATTAGTTTGAAATTTAATTATTTTACAAACCATCTCTCTTATTATCCAGATATGTTTCTAAGCCTTTTGTCCGCTGTTAGTGTAGAAAAAGTTGTGGAATTTACCTCTAATAAAATATAGATAATTCGAATCGACTAATAGCTAGATACATTACATGTAAAAAATTGTAAGCATTGAACGAGTATTTCAAAACTTAGGTAAAATCCTTTACACTGGGACAATAATTGTGTTTTCGGGGTTACTGAAGATGACAGAATACATGCAATTAAGAAAATGGAAGGCAATTTTGCAATGGGACTTGCAGGACTAAAACAATATTACCAAAACCTTTAAAAATCATATTCAATTCTAAAATTAAATGCAAAGAATATCCACAAATATGGAAAGAGTCGCGAATAAGCCCAGTTTATATAAAAGGTACTAAGAAAGAGCAATGTAACTAATAACCGGTAAAATCCTTGAAATAATTTTACACAATCAATTTATCTTCATGTAGAAAAATGAATGTTACCAACATGGATTTATGAGTGGTCATTCTACTGCCTCAGTTCTAGTTGGGAAAACCCAATTTATTGCTGAAGATTTGGATCGAGGAGGTCAGGTTGATGTTGGTTGATCGGATCGAATACAATTTATTAACAGTGAAATTGTATTCATATGGTATATCCTCTGCTCTTTTATATTCTATCAATCTTCAGGTGTTCCACAAGGCCCAATCCTAGGACCACTGTTGTATGTTATTTTTATTAATGATCCAACTGAATGTTTGGAAATTTCAGTTTTAAGTGATCAAGTCTGAGAAAAAAGCTTACCTTCATTATAAATTTAAAACTGATCCTAAAGCTTTCTGGCGTACCTTGAAATATTTGAGTATTAGTAAAAACTGTGATAACATTAACTATTCTCATTTTGGTAATGCTAATGATTTCAAAGATTATTTCCTCAGTAATATTCCTCAGCGTTCGGTTGATGATAATTTTTTCACTAATAATTATGTTAATAAACCTTTTGGCACAGACAGTAATTTTCAGTTTTCAGAGGTGGATATCGGTGTTGTGGAGAAAGCATTCACTAAAATCAAGTCAAATGCTAAGGGGTGTGACGGAATTGACTTAAAAATGCTCACGTTGCTGCTTCCGTATCTGAGTTGTTACATAACTTTTTTTTATTAATAAATGTTTAACCACTGGCGATTTCCCTGACGTCTGGAAAGAAGCGCTTGTCATTCCAGTGCCTAAAAATAATTATTTCAACAATATTTCTAATTTTAGACCAATAAGTATTTTGCCTACGTTTTCCAAAAAGATAGTTCATGAACAACTTTCCAATTTTTTAAATAATAACAGTTTTTTAAATCTGCTCCTAGTTGTCAAGTTTTGAAAAAACAGGTCAAATCTTATGATTTGCAACTCAACATAGATCTGCATTTATTTGTATTTTTCTCATCCATGCTTTGAATTCAAATGTATATTTTGTGTTTCCCTTTTTTTAATCGTACTTACTTGATATGTTTTCTAAGGGAGTGGTTAGGTGGTAGAGCAACAATCATGTTGAACCTCGCCTTTTATCTATTGTTTTCTAGAAAATCAATTTTGACATTGGGGCCTATTTAATAATATGTCATTTTTTATGTAAACTGGATATCGAACTTAAATTAATTACTAAATTAATTAAATTTAATTTAATTAATGCATTATATTAGAGTTACAATTTTAAAAGAGTTGTTATAAATTAGTTTCCTTTTAATACTCAAGACATTCTTCAACTAAATAACATATTAACCTCAGAAATAATCAGGCCTAGTATGTATCCCATTTTATCATAATAACAGTTATGTTATTTCAGGGTTAAACGTTAAGGTTAACGTTAACTGTTAAGATATAACGTGCACGTTATTGAGGAATTAAGACTATTTTAGCAAATACCCGTATTGAAATTTTGTTGTTTTTTGAAGATGCTTTTGTGTCGACATTTTTAATAATAATTATGTAAAATTATTATAAACAAGAGTCAGTATTAGACAAAAACACATATAACTGACAAGATGTCTTTTAGGTTATGAAACATGAAACAAATGCAAACTGTAAATAATGGGTAAGTACGACATAAAATAGTTTGTAACACGTTATCTTTAATTATAACAGAGTTTCTTAAAGGCAAGGAATTTTGTGTCGATATAGTTTAACGTACTTGTTATTGGTCTAATCAAAATGAACGGCTTGTTAAATTTACATTTACTTGCGGTTTTATAAACGCACATCGAAGGTAAGTTGTAAAATTTAAGTAACTTAGGTAAGTATTTACCCTAAAATTATTGTTAGGTTAGGGGGTGAAATACATCCTCAAAATTCGCCCTCCAAAACAGTTTTTTCTAAATATCTGGGGTTCTAATCAATATTTTGGAATGAAAAAAATATGGAAATTGATTCTTATAAAAAAACAAATGTTTCACATTAGATTCCGTGTTTGGAGGTTGCTACCCTTATTTTTTATTTCAGAAAAACTATATTTTTCAAACATTTTTTATATATAAAAAAATTCAATCATTTGTTAAAAAAAATAAAAAATATGATTTATGTAAACAAATTGACAAAATTAAGTTCTCTTTTTAGGGTGTGAACAACCCAAACTACCCCTCATGTTCACCTCCAAAAACAGTATTTCTGTTACATCTCAATATTTTGAAATGAAATAAAATGGAAATTACTCCTTTTAAAAAATAAAATGTTTCAGAAGTGATTCCGTGTTTGGGGGTTGCAACCCATATTTTTTTATTTCAGGAAAACCAAGTATATTTTCAAACATTTTTTATACAATAAAAAATTCATATTGATTCAAAAAATAAAAAATATGATTTATGTAAACAAATTGACAAAATTAAGTTCTCTTTTTAGGGTGTGAACAACCCTCTAGTCTGCTAAAAGTGTCTGTACGATTAGAATTAACATTGCAAAATAAAAAGTTTTTACTTTTTCTCTAATCATACGAATAATTTGTTCTATTAGCCGCAAACAGATTTAAACGGATGCAAACTACCCCTCATGTTCACCCCCAAAAACAGTATTTCTGTGACATCTCAATATTTTGAAATGAAATAAAATGGAAATTACTCCTTTTAAAAAAATAAAATGTTTCAGAAGTAATTCCGTGGGTTGCAACCCTTATTTTTTATTTCAGGAAAACTAAGTATATTTTCAAAAATTTTTTTTATATAAAAAATTCATATTGATTCAAAAAATTAAAAATATGATTTATGTAAACAAATTGACAAAAATAATTTCTCATTTTAGGGGGCGAACAACCCCCTAGTAATCCCCTAGTGTGCGAAAAATGTCTTTATTTTTTCTCTAATCATACGAATAATTTTTTCTCTTGGTCTAAAATGGATTTAAACAGATGCAAGCTATCCCTGATGTTCACCCCCAAAAACAGTATATCCGTGATATCTCGGCTTCTAATATATATTTTGGAATGAAACAAAATGGAAATTACCGAACCCGTTTTTGAGGGATGAACATCAGGGGTAGTTTGCGTCAGTTTAAATCCGTTTTAGACCAATAGAAAAAATTATTTGTGAAATGTGAGTTTTTTTATAAGTAATTTCCATTTCGTTTCATTCCAAAATATTGATTAGAACCCGAGATGTCACAGAAATACTGTTTTTGAGGGGTGATCATCAGGGGTAGTTTGCATCCGTTTAACTCCGTTTGAGGCAGAACAAATTATTCGTATGATTAGAATAAAAGTAAAAACTTTTAATTTTGTAATGTTAATTCTAATCGTATAGACATTTTTCGCTCACTAGGGGGTTGTCCACCACCTAAAAAGAGAAATTATTTTTGCCAATTTGTTTATGTAACTTATATTTTTAATTTTTCTTAACAAATATGAATTTTGTTTTATATAATAAATGTTTGAAAAATATAGTTTTTTTGAAATAAAAAATAAGGGTAGCAACCCCCAAACACGAAATCACTAATGAAACATCTGTTTCTTTATAAGTAGTAATTTTGCATGTTGTTTTATTCCAAAATATTGATTAGAACCCCATATATTTAGAAAAAACTGTGTTTAGGGGCGAACTTTGAGAATGTATTCCACCGACATATTATTTAATAATAATAATGCATAATTATCTTAATCTTATTAATTATCGCCACGGTAGCGCAGTCGGTCGAGAGTGCGGCGGCAGGCATTTCTCGGCTAGGCTTCCTACTCTGGTCCGGGTTCGATCCCCGGTGTCGGCACTGGCAATGTCGATGGATAATGGGTGTTTGTCCGCGTTTTTTCAAGTGTAGCCTCCTTCCGCACAAGCCTTTGGCTTTTGGATTTGGGGGTTCTCTCATTTCTGTGGTGTGATTTTTTTTATTATACATACCCGACTCAATAGACATAATCAAATACAACTAAAAGAGTTCTTTTAGGTTATAAAACATGAAACAAATACAACGTAGAGCGCAAACTCGTAAATAACAGGTAGATACCTACGTACAACATAAAATAGCGGCCGTTTACGACACGTTATTTACAAATGTTTTAGCAAAAATGGGATACATACTCGGCCTGAATATCATATTCTGTTTGAGTGACATAAACATGTTTTCCTCTTGAAAACATCTATATTATTCCCGTGTACCCATAATAGTACTTGCAAATCATCTAAAATTAATTTACATAGAAACTCTGAAACTCATATCGTTTAGCCCGACCGGTAGACAATGCAAAATCTGAAACTTTCCATTTGGTTCGCTGTGAGTTTTCAATTTGAATTTACAACTATAATTTTGCGCCTTCTGGATCCTGGTTTAAAATCAAATTAATTTAAGTTTTCCAGATTGGCAAAAATGCGAATGCATATATCCTGACCTAGTTCCCAGTTACATATGCAAAAATAGTATGTTTGACGTCATTTTCCATTAAAAAATTGTAATACATCTCATAATAAGAGCTGCAAATAGTATTTTGGCGGTTTTAGACATAGGAATTGATGAAGAAAGTCATGAACTTATTGAAAATATTAGCAAGCGAACTTTTTATTGTAATTACTCAAATTATTTGATTAATAAATTATTTCAAGAGAATTAAGACCATTATTATTATTATTATTATAACTGTGATAATATGAATTTGAAATGAGAAAACTATATTTCAGTTTAGACCTAACAAAACAAAAATATGTTGTCTATAAAATTGTATATTTTGTTTATTGTAACAATAAACTAAATAAACTTTGTCTATAAAGTTTCTATAGCTTAAAAAAAGCAGTACGATTTTGATGTCACATTTATTTTATTAATTATATTTTCATAAAGATAAAACATCGTCAAAAGGTACACTGCAGTATTAGTAATATTGTATTCGAACATAATAGATAACTGTTTCGTTGTGTAATAGCTGTTTTACATTGACAATTTATTGATCAATTAATTCATGAAGTCGCTTCATCAAAAAATTGGACAAGTGTAATACACCAAATCTGCTGTCAAATAACTTCATGAATTTATTCATCAAGTTCTTGACGAATTAGAGCATGTTCTAATTTTCGCCAATTTCTTCGTGAAGTTCAGAAGTACCAACCCAACAGATTTCCAGCCTCAGATCAGTAATGAGGTTATGTTATTGGAATATGTAAATAATTGTATGGCGTCGTACTAGTTTTGCATTGTTTTTACTGATTTGTTACTTACAAAAACTAATATTTATATAATATGTGTCAGAATGGTACCGCTGTTGTATCACTACAATTATGAGTGGAAAGGTGACATTTTTGAAATTTATTTGCTTCTTTGATTCATTGGTAGAACTGATTCATACGTCAAAAAACTTGACAAAGTCTGTAGCAGTGTAAAACTACACTGTTTGCCAATAAATTCTTGAATTAATTCATGAAAACGACGTCAATTTATCCATGAATAAATTGTTAATGTAAAACAGCTATAAGGAACAATTTTACATTAAGGTGCAATTTGTTTCTACAAGTCACCAAATCGGTTAAGAATTCTTGTAACATAAGCAAATAATATCTTATTAAAATCAACTCCTCGGCAAATGTCGTTAATAGAACTAAGATTTATTAAAGGCCCAAGATTTGAGCCCTGAAGGACATTAGTTTGGAAAGTAATTAAATTAATCAAAATCGTTGTATAAAAGATATAACGCCTTGCTGTAAAAACCGACAAGCTTGTTCACAGATATATGATGACTAGCTTTTACAAAATCAGTGTAAATCGTATCTACCCGACCGTCTTTATCTAAAATATCAGAGATAAATTAAGTACACATTGATAAATTTATTACTGAAGACCTGTTCGTCATAGAACTATGCTATTCTATTATCAACTGTCCCCTTAACATTATACACGGTGTTACAAATTAATAGGTCAAACCGTTAAACATATATCCTTTGGACTAAAATAATGGGACTTATGCCATTTTTCATCTTGGAGCTCCATTTTCAAAATACAGGGTGTCAAAATGAAAATATATACATAATTTTTATGGATAGCACCGGTGATTTTAGAAATATCTTTTTGAAATTTGGCACATATTTTATCTTAATTCGGCACACTTTCTGTGTAATTGTGGTCTAAAATATCAAAGCGCTAATGAAGGGGGATTGTAGTAACCAGGGACCCCTCAGTTCTTATTTTAGTACGCCTATGGTTTCAGAATATATTTTTAGATGGAGCGTACTTTTATTCTATTTATTTTCACTTTTATAAGATTTTGATTTGGGGCTCGGTTTACGAGATATTGCAACCTTTTTATATGTATTAGGTCTAGTACAAATTAAATATCACATATTATTCCGCGTGAACTGTTTCTGAGGCATATACTTTTGAAACCAACAGTGCTGCAAGCAATTTAAAAAAAAACGGCTAATTTTAAATTTGGAAAAGTTTATATAAAGTGACCCTAAAAGGACCCCGCACTTTTCTTATGTAAAAGTGGTTTCAGTTAAATTGGCTGAAATTTTTATATGTTATAGCTCTTAACATGTCGATCAAAAGGCTCCATTGGCACAATACCCTAAAGTTCATAGTTTTCGAGTTACGTTGACTTTAGAGCAATAACTCTGTATTCAAAAGGATAAAAATGTTATTTGATATTTTTCGTTGTTTGCGTTTGCATTACTCAAGGTGTACCACGTGGAGGTTGCAAAATCGGTCCAACACCTCTTTGGGGTGGCTTTTTTACCATAAGGTCCCCTTGCCTCCCACCATCGGAGTGTCTTTTTTACCGTGAGTTCCCCTTGCATCGCACTAATCTTAGTACGTCTAGAGGCATGTATTTTATTTCCATTGATCCAATATCATCAATTTCTATGTTATTATATCCGTTGAGACTATCACTAATATAGTTTAATATTGCAATAACTGTATTCGAAGGGGTAAAAATGTTATTTGATATTTTTTGCCGTTTGCATTTGCATTACCCAAAGTACCTTTTTTGCCGTGGCTCAAAAACTACTTGTACTTGTGAAAATGGTTGAGTTTAGCTCTAAATCTTGATTTGATCAATGCCTGCATTAATATGCGACAGATAATATGCATAAAATAATAATTAATAAAATATTTAATTTTTATTACAAATTACAGAAATCCAATAAGTTTTTATGCCATCAACTAGGTTAGTTGTAACGGATATCTGCAGTCCAAAGAACTACTCGAAGTTTGGGGTTGAACCTTAAACGATTTTCATGTTAGCACATAGATAAGTACTATATGTCATTTTTCTCCATGACAACCAAAAAAATAATAAATTATTGCAGTTATATTAATATTGGTAATGTGACTTCACACTGAAAAGTTGTTTTATGATATTATGGGTATAAGTGCCAATGAAACGCGAATTGTTACGAAGTCTAGGTGGGTGGTACAGGCGCGTAATGGGCACATTAAATAAATTTTTAGTTTTTTTCTGGTATTATTCCGACAGTTCATATGCTCCATCTCGCAGATTTTTACGAAATAGCTGGCGCAATAAGTAATAGATTTTATGAATTGTTAATATAGCAGGATGCTACTATTCCATTAGCAAGAGAATTGCGTCAAAGAATTAATGATGTGAACGTAGTTCATACTCGAGTTGAAATCGAAAATCTCTTTAGAAGGAATGCTATATGGAACCAACTTAATGGAAATCATGCTAGAGAATTTCCTAGATTCGACCTCGATTATTTACATAGGATAACCATTGGTGTTTACCAGGTTAGTTTAGCTCCATCTTACATTCAAGATAAGCTTGATATAGAAGGAACAGAAGTAAGTATTTCAATTCGACGAACATGTTCTAGAACCAGGTTTTCTACGGATCAGAATAATTTACTCACGTTTCCGGAATGCAATGAAACATCAGCTGTGGGTATCTTATGCTACTGAACCAGATGAAAACGAAGAGCCCATTCTCGGATATTATTGCACTTGTAAAGCTGGTGCAAGAACAATAGGTTGTTGTGCTCACGTAGCCAGCGTGTTGTGGTATTTGGGTTTTGCGCGATATCAACAAAATATACATTATCCCAGTGACGCAATATTAAACTATATTAATAATAGTCTCAACAGATATAATAACATAGAAATAGATGATATTGGATCCATGAAAATAAAATACATGCATCTAGACGTACTAAGATTAGTGAGTAAGGGGAACTCACGGTAAAAAGACACTGATGGTGAGAAGCAAAGGGACCTCACGGTAAAAAGGCCACCCCAAAAGAGCTGTTGGACCGATTTTGCAACCTCCACGTGGTACACCTTGGGTAATGCAAAGGCAAACAACAAAAAATATCAAATAAAATTTATACCCCTTCGAATACAGAGTTATTGCTCTAAAGTCAACAACTCGAAAACTATGAACTTTAGGATATTGTGCCAATGGAGACTTTTGATTGACAGGTTAAGAGCTGTAACATATAAAAATTTCAGTCAATTTAACTGAAACCACTTTTACATAAGAAAAGTGCGGGGTCCTTTGTCGTAGAATCCAAAAATGCAAAAATATAGGTGTTCCATTTAAAATAACAAAGTTGGTAGCAACTTCCGGTATATGTAGAAGTGCAACAGTTTTGAAAATATGGATTTCGGCAAAAAATTTTTATACGGCATTTTTAAAAGTATATAGGTTATCAAAAAAAATGAACCTCGACCTAATACCGTACAAAAATAGCAATACCGGAAGCCAGGAAAGTTTTTGATTTTATGAAAATTTTGGACCTGTTTTTGATGATTTACTACAGTACAGCATTCATATTGCAAGTTTCGGATTGATACGTAGATAAATTTTTTAATGACGCCGTACGTATCTGCTGATACAGGGGTTAGAAATGCAGGGCGCAACCCTCTATTTTGACCCCCATTGTTTCAAGTCATTGAAAAATGTACGGCATCGATTCCACATGATTATTTAACTCTTCAAATAATTCTTAGCAATTATGCCGTCTGAAAATTATGGTTAATGCAAAAGTTTATAAACAATTACTTATATTTTGGAATTATTGAGTTTTATTTTTTTCGATAATTTCGTTAATTCCTATACGGCAACCACTTTTTTCATAAAATGTAACCAAACACTATCGTACTAAATGACCGGTTATAATTAATGGTACAAATTAAAAATTCGAATTAAAAAACAAATAAATAAATTTTGAAAATTTACAATATTTTGAAAATTCCTTGTTATAAACTAAAAATGTTATTTTCAAAATATTATGGCTGTAATTGACTTTTCATAAGTAAAAAAATAAAATAAACCAATGCCGTACATTTTTAATGAGTGGATTTTACATAGCTGATAATATTTTTCATTTAATTTTTACTACATTTTTAGGTCATTAATAACTATACGGTATTTACAAATTTTCATCAGAAATATAACATAAGAATGAAAATTGCAATGCCGTAGGTACATATTCGTTGGAACAATACTCCGAAACTGTATATTAAGTCCACCATGAGTTTTATCCTAATTTCAAGAGAAATTTAATTTACACCGTAGAAATTATGATGTCATTGTCTTTAAGTTAAAAAAAACTGTGTATATAGATTCGAGAAAATATTTTGAGAAATTTAGAAATTTAATGACGTTGCAAGAAGGTAATATTTTTTAAATTAATACAATAATAAACAATTAATTTTAACTCAATATCATGAGAATTCCTATATAAATAATTACATTTAAAACAGTTATATAATATATGTTTTGAAGTAACAGTACCCTCGCATTTGCCTATTTACAACTTGTTTGAACAATTTATTTATGCAAAAGTTGTGATGGAGCCATTGGCATACAAAATGTGTTTAAAATTAGTAAAAATAATTTAATAGTGCATTTGTTACAAAAACAACTTTAAGATTGTCGGTTATAAACATGAATAAAACCACATAAAAATGTACACGCCGAAAAGAAAAACGAGACAGAGAAAGAAGATGTTTCGATGGCCAGCTAGAATCTCGAAGCGGTAATTTTAATTTTAAAATTAAATAATTCCAAATTTTTTAAAAAATATTCGAATGCAGATTGTTTATTGTATTTTTATTGATTTCTTAATAATAATTTTTTGGATTTTGAAAAAATTTTACTGAAGTACTTGTGAAAAAAAAAATAATAATAAGCTTTTCAATCAAATTTATAAAATTATTACACAAAGACAGGTATTTTATTTCTAAAAAATTTGCAATAATTATTTGGACAAACAAACATTAATATTAAAATCAATAAGTTTCACGTAGAGCAAATAAATTCATTCACATTCTCATTTACATTGCATGTAGCAATACAGCAATAAAAAAATACGTTTCAGAGTGCTCAAGTTTCCCATGCAGGAACATTTCTCTAATCAACTACATTTGATAAATTTCGATATTAAAATTTTATGGGCCATGCAGAGAATTGCAATTTATTTGCCTGGTCATATTTACCTCATACAGTTTCTTGTTTACGTAGTTCATACAGTCTACGCCCACACACGTGTTTGTATCAATATCCACAGTTGTGCAGCGATCGCTATCGTTCTATATTACAGTTGCAGTGTTGTGTTTTTAACAGGATATATTTAGTTAACAAAATTGATATTGTTGAAAATTATTTAAGTAGTGCAAATGCGAACAAAATTTTAGTTTTTCTACATAAAATTGTATATGTATGTCATCAGTTCTCAGTCAACGTATGGATATACAGAATGTCCCAGGATAACGTGTACAACGGAAGACCACAGATTCGTGGACTCAAAATAGGCAGATTTGGGCTAATTCACTTATATCCGAAATCGCTTCGTTTGGCCGCTAGATGGCCTTAAAGTTCGTGAAAATTTTTTGAATTTTGTAAATAACTCGAATACGTATTATTCGATTTCGATTATTTTTGAGGTGTGAACTTCTGCTTTCAATCTACACATTTTGGTGTTATACAGCGTGTTCTTTAAAACATACAACTCCTACAAAATGGGTGTATGGTGATAATATCCGTTCATAACTTTTTCCTCTTTCGGGCAATAATGACAACTATTTTTTATTTGGTAGGTATTTAGAAGTTTTTGAGTCTCTTGTAGATTTTTGATTAAATGAGCGGTTTGGGCACAAAAAAATATTTTTCAAATATCTACATTATCTTGCCACCCATATTACAATTACTTAACAGTGCTAGTAGGCACTGATTTTGTAGATTGACTGTAATTTCAGTTTGAACTTTAAGTCATTGTACCTGCCAATTCTTAATGAGTGTTTACTTCGATAATATATACCACGTTACTTCGATATGGATACACATATACGACGAATTATTTACAACATGCCTAATTTTATTGAGATAATTAGTAAAAACAATCAAATACAATAAAAAATGCTGAAGATAAAAGTAACAAAATTGATGTTATTAGATTTAGTGCAACTTATTATAAAAACTGTTCAAAATGACTATCATTGTTTCTACAACAATGGTTAATTCAGCGAAGAAAGTTAAAGGACATCCTTTCCAGTTTTTGAGCGAAATTTTTTAAAACGTTAATGGCAATTTGGATATATTTCCCACAACTCTTCTTCACTGTTAGATGTGGAAGCATAGTTTTCAAAGTACCCCAAAGATCATAGTCGCAAGGTGTTAAGTCTGGTGAACGAACAGACCAGTTAACAGGAACATTATCCCCTCTACCGATCCATCGACGAGAGAATCTTTGGTTCAGATACTGCCGGACATTGACAGTGAAATGTGGTGGAGCTTCATCGTGCATAAACCACATGTTAGCTCTAAGCAATAACGGCACAACTTCCAATAAAGTGTTTTGCAAAAATTTTAAACAAAATTCGCCATTCAGTCTATTGGGTAGAACAACAGGGCCAATAATAATGCTATCAATGCGTTGTATTTGGTGTTTTTTTCTAATTTTTTTAAATAAAATTAGGCATGTTATAAATAATTTTAGTTCGTAGTATGTGTATATATCCATATCGAAAAATGAAGTAACAGGTGGTATATCTCATCGTCGTAAAATCTCACTAAGAATTGTCAGGTACAATGAGTTAAAGATCAGACTGAAATTACAGTCAACCTACAAAATCAGTGCCTACTAACACTTTGTTAACCATTATAATATGGGTGGCACGATAATGTAGATATTTAAAAACATTTTTTTGCACCCAAACCGTTCATTTAATCAAAATTCTACAAGTCGCCCAAAAACTTCCAAATCGTATCACCTATCAGATAAAACATAGTTGTCATTATTACACGAAAGAGGAAAAAGTTATGAACGGATATTATCACCAAACATCAATTTTGTAGGCGTTGCAGTTTTTAAAAAACACTCTGTATAACACCAAAATGTGTAGTTTGAAAGCAAAAGTCCACACCCCAAATATAATCAAAATCGATTGATACGTATTCGAATTATTTACAAAATTCAAAAAATTTTCACGAACTTTGAAGCCATCCAAGCGATTTCGGATATAGGTGAATTAGCCTAAATGTGCCTATTTTGAGTCCACAAATCTGTTAAATTTTCACCGATGTTTCCAATTTTTCCGCCGTTGCGTCCGATTCCGCTCGAACCCTTAAATCACAGCTCTGCACGTTGCCGTGGATACCGCCCTAGAAGATGAAGCGGATCGCTCCGTCTATAACGGCGTGGAACAGTTTTCACCTATGTTTCTAATTTTCCCGTCGCCGCTCCACGAGGTTCCAACCGCCGCGATGTCTCAACCCTCATCCCCGACGACGTGAATTACGTTTCGAGGCCGAATATTGGGTCCGAATTCGGAAAATCAGAACATTTCAGAAAATTACGAAATTCGGACCTAAACTTACAATACCCTGTCGTTATTAATGTTGAGGACCCAGAGAAATTCCACTCTCCGGAGAGGCCTTAGATTTTGGAAGCAGTTTAATCGGAAACTTGGGGGATGCCGAAGCAGAATGTGATTGAACGTCAAGTCTGGGCATCTACACTATATCAGGTGGAGACGGATGCCGGCTAAGAATGTGTACTCAACATTTATACGATTAGTCCGTAGCTCTCGAATAAATTACTCATGTATTGCATAATTCTGAATCTAATATACATGTACATTGTTATGTATGTGCCCAATGATTAATTTTTAATTTATTTAATTAATTTAAATAAAATTTTGTGCGTAAAATTTTACAAATCCGAGCTAAACCACTATAAAAGGCATTATACGAGCCATACCGTTCAAGAAGCTCTTCAAGCTTGTTCCATGTGGGTCAGTCCTTGTCAAAGACAAAGACCCATACGGGTACGGTATAGGTCTAATGGTCTATTAGCTCTATATTCGTAGCTATCATACACTCGATCTCATACAAGACGTAGTGTCCATGTTTGAAGTATTAGAAGCTCATCTCAGCTTCAGCTTAGGTCTTCCTACCTATGGCAAATACCCATACGGGTATAATATTACCTCTACAGCTATCAATCACTCAATCTCATACGAGACGTAATGCCCAATCAAACGCTTGCAGGTCCTAAGCAGACCCCAATACTAAAAAACAACTAATGCTAGCCACACTAAGAGATTATAGAGTCAGACAAGTCGAAGTGTTAGAATCAATGCAAAAACATGGGATAAGTCGAAACCCTCTGTTAGAGCTTTTAAGGGTCAGAGTTGAAACCCGAGCTTGAGTTCTAAATAGTGCTTATCTCAATGACTTGGAGATAAATTAGATCATGAACAATCTTCCAGAAGCTCAGAGAACTCAATCATGGCAGACGAACGTAGGTTTCTAAGCCATTCATCGAAATTTACCCTCTTGAGGCTAGTCAAGATGGAAGCGGATGAACCAACTGGACAACCCTATCGGCGAGCCGATGACGATCCTCTCTGCACCGTTGATCAAGTTGGACTGAGATCAATTCGTTTCGTCTAACTCCATCCAGATGCTGAAGGAAGATAGTGGGAGGCTACCTCCGGTGTCCCATAGACTCACGCGACGTGGTGCAGCTCAGCCTGATGCGTTACTGAGCGTGAGGGGAGCGGCAACTCAACCGATGGTGGCAGTCAATAACGTCGTTCCACTACACTATCTCATTGGATCATAACTTCTCGCAATAAGATTGGATGGCAATATGTACATACCGTGACTTCATTTCAAAATCGCTGCTCTTTCTTGACATTAATCTGCGATACTACTTATGGTTTATGCGTGGTGGAACGTCATCTCATCATCTCACCGCCGGAAACATCTGAGTGTATCAAAATAGATGAATAACCAACCATGATTGGTCCCTATGCGATAGTACTTAATTCCTGCCGATTATTTTGTTCAGGGACATTTAAAAACTAGCATATGCAATATGGTTTGACTGACAAAGTGCAGAATCTAAGAAATCGTGTAATAGAACCATATGAGGTTATTCGTAACACTATACTTGAAAAAAATCTATGGCATAGCAAACTAACGTCTGACAGTGATATAAAAAATTAATTGATAAGTCAAAAACAGAGTTTTTTAAGGTGTAGGTACCAAATTTCAATAAATAATGTGTTCCGACACCTGTAACTGTTACACCCTGAAACTCGGAAACTACGAGGCATATCCACAAAGCAGGAGTACTCAATTTTTTAAAAATCAAAACGGCAGTATATGAAAAATTTACATAGGTATTCGGAAAGGCACATCAAACACTATTTTTCGACGTAGTCGTCTTCAACGTCAAAGCACTTTGTGAGCTGAGGGATGATATATACGTCAAAAAAATTTCCTGTTGTCTTTTGGGCCCACTGCTTCACGGTACTGTGGACCTCATCTTCGATAGAAAACCTTTTTTCACCCACAAACACCTTCAGAGAAGAGAAAAGATCAAAATTAAAAGGTGACAGGTCAGGGCTGTGGGCGGGGTGGTTGATGATGTTCCAACCGAACGAATCCAAGAGTTGCTTTGTGGCGTTGACTGTGTGGGGACGTGAATTGTCACGCAACAAGCATACTTTCTTCTTTTGTTTTGTATTAATTGCTCTCCGTAGTAATTGCAGAATTTCAGCATTAATTGGGGCAAAAAGTGAATGAGGCGATTCCCTTTACGGTCCCAAAACACAGTTGCCATGATTTTTCGGGACGAAGCAACAGTTTTGAATTTTTTCGCTGATAGAGAAGACGAATGTCGCCACTGCATTTCTGCATCTTTTCTCTTCTTCATCTCAGGTGTAGTGAGCCATCCACGTTTCGTTGCCAGTCACAATAGAGTCAAGGAATTGTTCAGCTGGCGGGATTCGGAACAGCGACACTCATTTCAACACACCGCTACAACAACAGTTCTCAACAGACTGAGACAAATGAGCGCGCGCGCGTTCTGTTCCCAATACCTTGGCCTTGAATGCAATGTTGCCAACATTGTCGAAAACAAAAACCACGGGGTCTCAATACTCTTACTTTGTGGATATGCCCCGTAAGCCGCTTAGGACATATTATGTTCATAGAAACTTTTTTAAAAAATTAACTGAGAATCATCTCCTTTATTATCGGGATATACTTAAGGACTACCCTTTATGTATTTATGTATGTTTAAGAACTCCACATCTAATTTACAGCTTATTACGAACTTTACTATAATTTCAAATTTGTTGCATATTACATTAACTTTGAGTTAAATACAATTTCTGGGTAGCTTTGATCGCGCATGCATCTATGTACACACAGTAGTTACAGTTTAAATTAGAATATCTAACGTAATGTCTACTCCAGAGTCGTTAATGAAGCTTTGAGCTGGTGGTATATATTTCCTCAAAAAAGGTAATGAGATTTATCAAGAGATATCTGTTAACATAACTTACACAGAAGATTAAATTTCAAACTACTCGTAATTAAAAACGAAGCGTAATTCCCAGTTTTGAACGAAACCAGATTGATTTTTCGAAATGTTACTTAATTGAAGTACCTGACAAATGTATACTTTATCTGCTGTTTCCATAAATATAACTCTTTGTTGATGTGTTAGGGCAAGGGTTTATACAGGGTGTCACATAATTAGTATCCAATAATTTACCACTTGATTCTATTGCCAAAAATAAGTATATTTTTTCATATAAACATTGGTCGAGAAATGTTTCCTAAGGGAGAGCTACGCCCCCTAAATGAGGCCTCAAAAAATTCTTGTTTTTTAAATATTTCCGAAATAGGTTGAAGGAAAATTATGAATTTTGACACTATGAATGCTCATTAAAAGTTGAAATATATCATCATTGTCAAAAATTTTGATCAGGGGCGTTTCAATTGGGGGGTCGTAGGCTAATATTTCCACCAATTTTTTTTCTTGTCGAAATTTTCAAATTCAGAGGCCAACGTATGACAGACTTTTATTTGCTCTACAAAAAAGGTACTCTTTATTTCTTTCGATATTTCCAAGAAAAACGGATTTAAGTGCTTAGAAAAGCACACTTTGGAAAGTGTTATAACATATTTAAACTGATTTTTCTCGAAAACGGATTACTTTTTCCATATAAAACAACATTACCATTAATTGAAAACTCATATCTATCAAATGTTACTGTTTAAATTTGAAAATAGTAACATTTAAAAAAAATTGTATCCGAGCCTCCCTCTCATAACAAACTTTTCTAAGAACTTTTCACATTGTTTATTACAATGTATAATGATATGATGACATAAAAATTCATAGTGGTACATGTATCCATTTTATTCTATTCAAGAAATTTTTTTTGACTTTTAGCCGACGACCCCCTTACTAAAATTTTTGAAAAAGTTTATGATGATATATTTCGACTTTTAATGTGCGTTCACGATGTCAAAATTCATAATTTTCCTTCAACCCATTTCGGAAATATTAAAAAAATTAATTTTTTGAGGCTCCATTTGGGGAGGCGTAGCTCCCTTAGGAAGCATTTTACGACCCATGTTTATATGAAAAAATATTCTTATTTTTGGCAATAGAATCAAGTGGTAAATTATTGGACACTAATTATGAGACACCCTGTATACAGTGCTATTTTTTTAATTAAAACGTTACTTTTATACACACTCAAATACAACAGATTTCAAATAATACAAAGACAGTACAATAATGATAGCTCCTTTCAAACAACACAATTTTTGTTCAATATCCAAGGCCTACTATTGCTGTTTTAGTTTCTTTTCGTTCCTAACGACTGTAGATTATTTTCGTTGTTTTTGCTGATTGTTCGAAAACGGCTACTCCAATAAGCAAATGTGTCATAACATTTTTTATTTAGAATTTGAAGGTTTGTCCAATTATGTTAAAAAATATGGTGTTGCCATTTAAAAAAAATATCGTTTTTGTAGCTACTGCAGAAATCTGGCAACACCGGTTATTTCCTACAACTTTGCATTTGGAAGTACTAATCTATCATTTCAAATTAAAAAAATTGGCCTATGTCAGGTTTTAAAAAAATAGCACTGTATATATTTTTTAATATTTGCAGAGATAGCAAAATACTCAAATAAATGAAGGAATGCAGTTTAATAATGTACACAATGTAAATTAAATATTTCATGTTTACTTAGGTCTCTGTTATATGTATTTTACAAAATATTGAATACATTTTAAAATTTATAAAAATGAAATTTAGTCAAATTGTAGTGACAAATATTTAAATAAATTTAATCGTATAATATATATAAGGGATTATCCATTTTCTCATTGGGAAAGTAAAGATTAAAAAAACACACTGAATATTTAAATTTGGATGGATTATTTCATAATAAAGTTTGGTCAATACCATTATGCGTGAAAAACAATATCATTCAAATGTCCTCCACGGAACCGTTTGCAGGACTCAATCTTTTTGAGGTAATTTTCGAAGACTTTTTCACACAATTCGGGCAATAATTCGGCCATAACTCGATATATCTCGTCCTTCAATTAATCCAAAGTTGTGGGATTGTTCGCATAACCACGGTCTTTCGCATAGCCCCACAAAGAGAAATCCAAAGGCGTTAAATTGTAGGATTTTGGTGGCCAAGCCACATCGCCGAATTTCGAAATTACGCGTCCTGGGAATTTCTCGCGCAATAGAGCCATAATTAGCCGCGTTGTGTGGCATGTGACCCCATTTTGTTGAAACCACATATCGTCCAGATCAAAATCCTAAATTTCAGGCTAAAAAAAGTCTATGATCATGGCGCCACAATGTGCCGTATGACAGGCCCAAATGACTTGACTTGAAGTCGAAAGATTCGGGTCATCGTTTAACACTTTCATTCACTGCGGCTGTGTTTTCGATTGAACGGGCAAAACGATGATGCACAGGTCTTACGATGTCTATTACCGATCCAGTCTATTGGAATTTCCTCACTGTATTGGTGGTTGTTCATAATCCTCCTTCATAATCTCTTCATAATCTGAATCATAATCTCCGCGTAATGCGAGAAATGCAGCCACCAAAGATCCACTATTTTCGTAGCATAATTTAATAATTTTAACGCGTTGTTCGGTCGTAAAACGTTCCATATTGTGAAATGGCAAACCTTTAACTAAACAAATACCAGTCTGGATGATTGTGACATTTGACAAATATCAATTGGCAGGGCATTACTATCCCAAGCTCGAAATGGATAACCCTTTATATACATTTATTACTATCGGACAGTAACAAAATTAATGACTGCCTTTGTGAAATATAATTGCACCCGGGAAAGGTTATTTTTTAATCTAAATATTTATGTAAAATCATAATATAACCATAAACATTTTAACAAAGTTTATAGAGACATCACTTCTATGAATGTTTTTATTATCAGAGAGCGGACAATTTGTGTCTTTAACCTTGAACCTAGATATGTCATTCATAAACCTAGATACATTACCCATGACGCAGTGGTCGCAGTGGCGTGTCGGGTATGCATCGGAAATTTACGTGATAATTCACGGAAATTCCACGGTACATACATTTTTAGGCGTTATAAAATATTTAGAAAATCAGAAATTGTATACTACATATTTATTAAATGAAGTTCGGTTAAAAATAGAGTCATTCTTTTAATTGGAAATTAGGAGTCAATGTAACGAATAGCCTCAGGCGACGCACATGATAGAATAGTCCAACTCACGCTCCATTAATAACAGGGCTGCAGTTTGAATTCTGACCAATAGAAATTCGATAAACGCAACCGATGTCGACGGATAGACTAGAGATGGGCGCGAGTGTCATTTCATTTCTTTAGAACTAAATTAACAGAACTATTTTCTCGTTATTTAACCTGTTCACATGATTTATGGATTTTAAATAAAGAGTACAAATCTTCGCGAGGATAATACGATATATTTGCTATACATAATAATTATATTTTGCATAGTTTATACACAATACATTTTTGAACGCGTTCACATCTCTACCAAAATTTGACCTATTCTTCGGGTTAAAGACACACATTGTCCGCTCTCTATTTATTATATGCATTCTATTACAGGGGTGAGAATATACAGAATAAAGAACACCATAATCGGATCACAATCATATTTGTGGAGACTTGATATTTCTTACTAGTACTCAATGAAACGTGGTAGGTTTTGTTATACCTACTGGTTGCTATAGTACGTTGTTTATTATCAAATATTTAATAAACAGTTCGATCTGAATTTGGTAAAAATGCAAGAAAGTAATTGTGTTCCTGTGGCTGCTTTTAAAGAAGCTCAAGAAGCAATTTTCCAGAGAAATCCAGGGAACATTACGAAAAAGTGTACGCCGAATTTAACGAATGGAGGGAAAAACGGAGAGTAATGACAATAAATTAAGAACTTATGCTATCGTATTTTTTAAATTTGAAAAAAATATGCAATTTCATCTATGTGGTCGAAGTATTCAATGTTGAAGGCTACTATAAAGGTCTACAAAAATATAGATATTGGAAAATATAACAAGCTTACTGCTTATTTGAAGAGTGAATTAAAAGGATACAAAGCAAAAAAGCTGCAGTATTGAAAAGAGCACATATGTATTGAGGAATTCTTGACTGGGGCTTCCAATAAAGATTATTTAATGATTAAGGTAATATCTCTTTTCATTTTACATGTTGTTAGGTATATAGTGAACTCTGAATTATTTTAGATTGCACTAATAATGGGGGTTTCCGGTGCCTGTCGATGCTGCGAATTGACAAATTTGAAAATTACTGACGTACAGGACGTTGGCAGTTATCTGCTTGTTTCAATACCTGACACCAAGACGGGCATTTGAAGAAAATTTACAAATTTACAATTATAGAAGAAGGATTTTGCTGTTGAAATATGCAGAAAACATATTTCTCTGCGCCCAATTCGCCTAACACAAGACATTATTTTTAAGATACATCAATCAAAAATGTACTTCTTAGCGTGTTGGAATCAACAGATTGGCGAAGGTACCCTCAATAGTTGCTTCATTCCTGAACATCACAAATCCAGAAGCATATACTAGCCATTGTATGAGGCGCACTTCAACAACTTTATTGGGCAATAAAGGTGGATGGAAGAGCTCCTCTGTAGCAGGGAGTTATTTTGAGGAGCCTATATCTAACAAACTTGATATTGCAAGGAAAATCCAAGGACACTATAGCTGTTCCTTACAACAAGAGATATCCGTAACTTGTTCAAATTCTTCACAAACTTCGGCAGACGTTATGCGTTCCGAAAATGATGGCAACAATGCTACTAGGGTTGTTATTAACGGAAAGGAAGTTAAATGTGATAAATGTTAATGTTAATAAGTAAAATTAAATTTGATTTATTATAGGTTTATTATTTTTTCATTATTCTACTAGGAAAATAAAGTTACTTTATTCTACTAGTGGATAAAGTGTCACTTTATACGGTTCCTATATGTGGATAGAAGTCTGTAAGGTGAATATTTTTCGTTGTTTCCCGAAATTTTCATAAATTTCTAAGAACAGTACAGAATAATCCCTAAGCTTCTAAACCATTCTAGAAACATCATGAAACTAATAAGTGAACACAAATGTTTGAACAAAGCACACTAGGGCGACTTTCGCTACAATATAAATTTGCAAACATCAGATGGTGCATTAATTTTTGTTGGAGGAATTATTATAAAAGTGCAACTACGGAAAACATACCTGGACGGTCCAATCTAGAAAATCCGCCTGGAAAGAATATATTTATTATTAAGGCAGCCAAAAATGGATTTTAAACAAATAATAATTGTTTTTCTATTGAATTAAAGAAAGTTTACAATATAATAACTGCAATATATGATGTATTATTAAAAATTGATATCATGAGTAATTAAATATATAGTTAATATTAATAATCAAGTTATGTGTATGATTATGCAGGCGTGTTTTAATTTTTATTATAATTCCTCAAACCAATTTTTAAGAAAGTATTCGCGAGCATAACCTCATTTTACAATTTATTTTAAATTATTTATATTTTTATATAATTGTTTATTACTTGTATATTTCTTTATTTTTATTTATGTTAACAAATACATTTATAGGAAATAGTAACAGCTATTAAAGGTAAAGTACCGAGCACCAAAGATGCCACAATGTGGTCAAAGAATTAAAGGGAAACAGTCGCATGTTTGAAGGCGTTATATACAGAAAACCCTGAAAGATCAGTTCACAGATAAATTGAGATAACATCGGATAGATCATGGATCCAAAGGGCAATTGAGAGCATAGAAATGGGAAATTAGGTGCAAAAAGGGAGGTAGAAGAATGAAGTAATTTTTAGGAAGGACAAGTTAATGGCCATGTCTGATCGTTGGACTCGCTATAAAAATATAAAAATAAAAATAAAGTGACCTAAACAATAAGGAAGTGTACAATATTCTTGAATTTCAGTGTTTAGGTATGTAAGACCTATTTCTATTACTGTATTATATTTTAAGGGGACATTTTTATGTGTAATTTTCAGTGAATTTATAGCAGTGTTTTGACGAAAGTTTTAGAAAATCTAAGCAAGTTAGAAACAATATCTCTTCACTGTACCAGTTATACAAGTTTTCTCCAGAGGAAAGACAGTTGACAATACACTTAGAATAAGAAAAAAAGACTATTTTTACTTCTCATATTTATCATTCCTTATGTTTATCATTTCCTGAACTTTTCACGCTTGTTGAATATACAGAAAATCGCGTTTTTATTTTTCAACTCCTCGTACGAATATTCTCAAATATTTTCCTATATGGGTGTTTCAGTTTGAGTGAATCAAACTTTAACCACAAATAGAACTCAATAAATAATTCAGAATTGCCTTATAAAACAAGGATTTGAGTCACTGTTTTCGTAAGGTACCCTACCCGTCTAGATAGACATTTTGCTACGGTTTTTCACGGGAATGACACGTGAGAGTGAAATGATGCATCGTCCCTTAGATTACGCAACTTTTAATTTTAAGCCAGCGCTTCAAAAATATAAATGATGAAGATTAACGACCTCTTAGAGATTTACCTATGAAGATTTTCCCCGTGTGGAGCATTTTATTTACTCTGATGATTCAGGAGGGGGATCATAATTGCTTGTTACGCGTTTTTATACGCCATTAATAAAACAGGAGTCTTATTGTTGATTAATGGGAAGCTGAAGGTATAAATCTTTATTAACCCTGTTTGTTTGTCGATTGTGTGATAATTTTCCGCGTTCTCCGTCGAAATATATTGCATCAAGCTGGAAAATAAAAGATAAAAGTCCTGAAAGTATCTGAAACAAATTCTATTGTATACTTATATAAATTGTAAACCAGGGCAGACTATAGTTTGCAAAAGTACAGTGAACAAAATAATCTCCGAGCAACTATTTCACCCTTTTCATATTTACCCAGTTCAACAACTTCTACCTATTCATCCTGCTGCTACTCATCTTGAATTCTCGTAGATTATTATTCACCAATACAGCTAGAGATATAAACTTCCATAAGGAAATTATTTTCACGAATGAATCGTGAGATAATAAATCTCCATAACTGTCATATCTGCATAAATGAAATAATTTGGCATATCGTTATGGAGAGATATTTTGAGCGTGAAGTTAATGTAGACGTATGGACCAAATCGTCTCGATAATAACTTATTTAGATATCCTGCATCAGTCGCAATGTCAGAGACCGTTAAATGATTAATTAGTATCCAGGCACATGGATACGTAGGGACGTTATGCTCCAATTCTCTGACCTCCACGTTCACCTGACCTATATCCAACTGATTTTTTATTTCGGAGGGCTTTAAAACAGAAAATGAATATTGATAGCGAGGGGCATAACTGTGGAACAGGATTCAAGACGCTGTTTACAATTTTAAGAATCTGAGAAGAGTGCATTTTAAATTATTTGAATAGAATTAATTAATGTATTACAGAAGACGGTGGTCATATTGAACAGACCTTAATAGGGAACAGTCTGTTACAAGTTATGAGCAATTAAACCACTAGAAATAAAGCTTTCTACTAAATGCGTATTAATAGGCTATTGAT
Organism: Anoplophora glabripennis; assembly: GCF_000390285.2. Classification (NCBI taxonomy): domain Eukaryota; kingdom Metazoa; phylum Arthropoda; class Insecta; order Coleoptera; family Cerambycidae; genus Anoplophora; species Anoplophora glabripennis. The sequence goes on from NW_019416809.1 coordinate 147,887, forward strand.
TACAGGATTTTAATAGGAACTATAACGTTCAGGATATTTCATTACATGAATCGTTCAAATGGTCATTTTAGATGAAAAAACAGCGGAGTGCCATTAAATTAGAGGGTGAAAATTGGAGATAGGGGTGAAAATGCACGCTTTTCAATTTTTTAATTGTAGCTCGAAAACGAAGCAAAATTTCGCTAGTTCATGGAAAAATTATTTAGAGAATTGAATTTCCCATTGAAATGGCTTATTTAAAAAAAATTTTATTTATGCAAAAAATAGTTAATAAACTATTTGAAAAAAAGCGAAAAATTCGATTTTTTTACTTCTTTGCCTCCAGCTTTTTTTTGAGTCAAGATAGGTATAGGCATTGCTTCATAAAAAAAAAGTATATAAAATTTCCTTCAAAAAAAAAAGAGGTTGTACAGTATTTTTGGATGAGAATTTACTGATATATGGCCGCTCAAACCTAGCCAATTTTTCGATTTTCGTCTCGTTTACCCTTATACGTTTTAATTATCATTGTTTGCACAAAAGGAAGGATTCGTTCAAGGATATCCATCACATGACTTGTTCGAAGGGTCATTGAAAATTAAAATACCACGGGGTGCTTGCTATTAAATTAGATTGTTGAAATTGAAGATGAATTGAAGAAGTGAAAATGCACTTTTGCAGTTTTTTAAATAACGAGCGTTCAAATAAAAACGTGGTCAAGTTGGTTCTGAAAATTTGGACGTAGGGCGTAGCGTATAGCAAATGAACTTAAACGTCATCTGTCAAAGCGCTATATCGCCGCTATCAATTTGAATATTTTCGTTTTAAAAAGCGTTTAAAATGGTGTTTTCTCAAGAACAAAAAGTGTTTATCATAGAGTCCTACTTTAGAAATGGACGCAAGATTGATGGAATATGGAAGTATTCTATTGAGGAATGTTTCATAGAATTTCAAAATCAATTTCCCGGCGTTGTTGAGTACAAAATTTTTCAAAGTGCAGTTCAGCGTTGTGTTAATGTTTTTCGTGAAACGGGCAGTGTAACAAGAAAAGAAGGAAGCGGCCGACCTAAAAAGCGGACTGAAGAATTAAAAGAAAATGTCCAACAAATAATGGAAAATGCGCCAAGAACTTCTGTACGTGTTTTATCACAAATGGTGGGAGTATCAGTCGGTACCTGCCACACAGTGTTAAAAAAAGATTTGCGTTTGTTCTCCTATCGTTTAACTTGTCAGCAAGAACTTCATGAAGTTGATTTTCCGCGACGGGCTGTATTTTGTGAATGGTTTTTAAACAACTACGGTGAACTTCATAATATCACCTTTTTTTCTGATGAAGCCTGGTTTCATTTAAGTGGTTACGTAAACTCACAGAATATGAGAATGTGGTCTTCTGAAAAACCAGATAACTTTTTTGTCGAGGGCCCTCTACACGCTCAAAAAATTGGAGTTTGGTGTGCTCTCAATCGAAGGAGGATTTATGGACCTATTTTTTTTAATGGTACTCTTACTGCGCAAAGGTATAGAGAAGAAATTATCGCTCCTTTTGTTAACCAGCTGGAAGAAAACGAAATTACAAACTTTTACTTTCAACAAGATGGCGCAAGGGCACATACGGCAGGCGAGACGATGAATATGTTGAGGGAAGTTTTCCAAAATCGACTAATAAGTCTCAATGCTGAACATGAATTTCCACCGAGGTCATGTGATATTACGCCGTGTGATTTCTTTTTGTGGCCTTACCTTAAAAACACTATTTTTGAACTGCCTATTCCTGATTTAAACCATCTGCAGGCTCGACTTATAGACAAGATTCGTGAAATTAACAATACCCCGAGCATCTTAGAAAATGTCTTTAATTCTTTGAGGAACAGGTGTGAAAAGTGCTTGGAACAAGGAGGGGGACACTTTCAGCAGCTGCTTTAATTTATTGTTATAACAAGGAGGGGGACACTTTCCGCAGCTCCTTTAATTGTTTGTTATTGTTATCACGATTATTCTTTAAAATAAAGTTATATAGTCATTAACGTTATTGAAACTGACAGCTGCTATACAGCTCGTTGAGAAATGAGGTTAAGTTGGTCGCTATAAGCTACTCCCTACGTCCAATGTGTCAGAGCCAACTTCGACCACGTTTTTATTTGAACGCTCGTTATAACACAAAAACGAAGTAAAATGTCGGTATAGTTCATAGGAAAAATTTTTGTAGAGAATTGAATTTTCCATCAAAATGGCAGGTTTTTAAAAAATTTAAAAGAAAAATTTTATGCAAAAATTCGTTAATAAACAATTTTAGAAAAGCAAAAAATAAAATTTTTTGATTTTTTTTTACTTCTTATACTCTAATTTTTGTTAAAAACGACGAAAATCTAAAAAAATGTTTAAGTTTGACCGGTTATAACTCAGTCAATATTAGTCTAAAACTTTTGAAAATACATCATATTGAAGGGAAGCTCATCTAGTTTATTTGTACAACAATTTTCTTTGCCTACTTCTACTAAAAGGAAGTAATAAAATCAAAAAATCTTATTTTTTACTTTTTTAAATTGTTTATTAACGATTTTTTGCATAAAATTTTTCTTTTAAAATGCGCTAAAAAGAAAAAAATTAACTTTAACTTTAAAAATTTTACTATCAACTTATAACGTCATTACACAATTTATATGTTATAAAAGCTTGTCGCGAGATTTAAGTACTCGTATTTACTTAGTTTGAATTATTTAAATGCGCTAAAAAGAAACAATCTAAGTAAATACGAGTACTTGAATCTCGCGTTATAAGTTGATTGTAAAAGTTTTAAAGTTAAAGTTTATTTTTTTCTCTTTAACGCATTTAAATAAAAGCTTGTTTTTTAAAAAGGTTTTTTACTTTTAATTTATTTTTTACTTCTTAGTTATCGCTGGACACGTTCCTCAGTCTGTTCATCTCAATCAACGCATCTTTATTGCAAGGTCGTTTGCCGGTTAATTTCGAACAGTCTAGCTCTTCAATAATGAGACCTTCTAATGATTTTACCCTACTTAAGGCCACGTATGCTTGACCGGCAGCGAAGAGCTTTGAGCCTAAGTATACAACGGCATGGTCGACGGTACTACCCTGCATTTTGTGTACTGTGCAAGCCCAACATAATATAATTGGAAGCATTCTTCGTTCTGCAGTACCGTGACTATATTTTGCTGGAAATTGCACAGACTTGGGTTGAATAAGGTGAACACCGTCTTTACCGAAGTCTATACGGACGGATGGTATGTCAGTTTCATACATTTGTGCTCTCCGGAAGCAGGGCCATATGATTTCTGTAATATGGCCAATGGCACCATTCACCAGACCTTTGGACACATCTACATTGTAACGCAACATCACCTTGGCCCCAACGAATATTTCTATAGTAGGATCATATTCGATGCTAAGTAATAAATCATTGTCTGTCAAGGGAACCAATGAAGTACGCTTTTAAGGGTTTTACAAATTGAATAATTTCTTTATACATTATGAAGGGACGAGGGGATCAGTTCAGGTCTGGCACCCTTGTTCTGGAGTTATCCTTCTCCTAGACAGGTTGCAAACCAATACTATTGACGCCTATCTCACCACATTACACAAGTCAAAGTTAACTAACCGTTCCTACAGACTTGAACAATTCGACCTCAATATCATAATCGAGGATTCCAAACACCCCACCACACCAAAATTTCAGACGGATTGAATAAGGGAGTTTATGTTCAGCATCTTAATTTTTTAAAACTCGCATTTGTATTCTCTGTAAGTCCTTTCATTTGATACCCATATTGTAGGCAAGCATTAAAAATAATTAGTCCGCCATCTTGGGCGTTCCACCATGTTGGATTTAGAATAACGTCACACAGCTAATCACATATTGTCATCCAAACCGAATGTGTATACAAATTTTTAGCTCAATCGGTTGAAGATATCTGCTTCAAAATTGAGTTTCAAGCTTTAGAAGTCCGCCATATTGGATTTAGAGTGATGTTACTTTATTTTTCGAGTTATTCTTAGCAAGTCCTTTCATTTGATACCCATATTGTAGGAGTGCATTAAAAAAATAATTAGTCCGCCATCTTGCATGTGCCGCCATGTTGGATTTAGAATGACGTCACACAGTTAATCATGCATTGTCATCCAAACTGAACGTGTATACAAAATTTCAGCTCAATCGGTTGAGGATATCTGCTTCAAAATTGAGTTGCAAGATTCAACCCGCACAAACATATTACATACAGGGTGATTCATTAACAATGGGAAAGTCGAAAGCTGAAGATACTACACGTGAAATGGTGACCATTGGCGCAAACATGCCTTATCCGAAAGTTGATAGTTTCGGAAATACAGGGTGTTGAAAGTTAAAATTTTAAATCGTTTTTTTTGCGATTATTCTGAAAATATNGTGAAATGGTGACCATTGGCGCAAACATGCCTTATCCGAAAGTTGATAGTTTCGGAAATACAGGGTGTTGAAAGTTAAAATTTTAAATCGTTTTTTTTGCGATTATTCTGAAAATATGTAGGTTAGGAACTTGAAAATTTGTGAAGCTGTATTTTTTTAGGCGACGAATAAGATGCGTGTTGTAATTTCAGCATTGCTTGTAGAGGGCGACACTTACGACCAATTTTACCGAAAATTTAGTTAATAACTTTTTACCCTGTATGTCTAACATGAAACTTGATTCAAAACCTGAAAGAGCAATAATTTTTCCATTAATTGTGTATTCTTGTGTCATTTCGATATCTCGATCCGTTTTCGAGAAAAATCGATTTAACGAACACTATGTTTTGATAATACGAGAAATTAAGAGCGAAACAAACCAAGTGTTTCTTCGTGTTATTACAACAATTAACAATAAAACAAATGAAATTCGTAATAATGATTTAAAGTCAGTGCTCGAAGAATCCACCGTTGACATTTACACAACGTTTTCCGAGAGATCTTCGAGTTTGAAACAACATATTGGGATCGCGTTTGACTTCGTTGGCAGCGATTTGTATTCTTTGCCACACGAAGCAATAAATTCTTCCAAATAGAAAAATTAAGAGGATTTAAGTCCGGACTTCTGGGTGGCCAACTAAAAATTCTTCAACGGCTTGAAAAAGTTCCACTTTATTTAAGAAGAGACATGTGGTTCATGCAGACGGAGCTCCACCGCATTTTTCTTGGCCAGTGAGTGCATATTTAGATGCAGTTTTTCCAAATCGCTGGATTGGCCATGAATCATTTTTTCTTGGCCATCCAGAATTCCGGACTTCAATCCTCTTGATTTTTCTATTTGGTCTCGATTGAAACATATAATTTACAAAGAATCTATTGGCTCGTGTGAATAGTTATGGCAAAGGATACAAATCGCTGCCAACGAAGTCAGACGCAATCCCAATATATTGTTTCAAACTCGAAGATCTCTCAGAAAACGTGTAAAGTGTATCATTGTCAACAGTGGATTCTTCGAACAATTACTTTAAATCATAATTACGTATTTTATTTGTTTTATTGTTAATTGTTGTAATAACACGAAGAAACACTTGGTTTCTTTCGCTTTTAATTTCTCATATTATCAAAACATAGTGTTCCTTAAATCGATTTTTCTCGAAAAAGGATCGAGATAGCGAAATGAAACAAGAGTTCATAATTAATGAAAAAATGATAGCTCTTTCAGGTTTTGAATCAAGTTTCATGTTAAATATACAGGGTAAAAAGTTATTAACTAAATTTTCGGTAAAATTGTTAGTAAGTAAGTAGTATTGAAGTAAGTAATAGGGCGCCCTCTATGAGCAATGCTGAAATTACAACACGCATCTTATTCGTCGCTAAAAAAATATAGTATCACAAATTTTCAAGTTCCTAACCTACATATTTTCAGAATAATCGCAAAAAACGATTTAAAATTTTAACTTTCAACACCCTGTATTTCCGAAACTATTAACTTTCGGATAAGGCATATTTGCGCCAATCGTCACCATTTCACGTGTAGTATCTACAGCTTTCGACTTTCCCATTGTTAATGAATCACCCTGTATATTGCAAGTTAAATAAAAGCTTGTAAAAACTGAAAGGGGTGCGTTTTCACTCCTATCTCCAATTTCCACCCTCTAATATAATAGTACTGCGCGGTTCATCTAAAATTACCCTTTGAACTATTCATGCAATAACCCTGTTTTTTTGGATATAATCAATATAAGCTTAACTAAAAAAAGGAAGAATGTCAGTTTCTTACCTTTTTTTAGACCAAGAACGCACTTTATCACTCTTCTAGCTATCTCCTTTCTTTGCCCAGCCGCCAATTGTATATCACCATCTGAAATTCCATCAATTAATAAATTTTTCTAGAAAAATTAACAGATTCTATTTTAAAACAAATCGGCTAGTTGCATTAAAATAGTTAGTAGATATGATTCGATTTATTGTATGTGACCTTTGTCGGAAAGATAACTTCCATCACATTCAAATTAATGTAATAAACTTGCCACATTTTGGAATTTTTTTGATAAAGTGACAGAGAAATATAGTATAGCTAATCCAGAAATCTAATCTACTTCAGCAAATTTTCTATTACATTTTTAAATCAGTAAGCAACAAGCAGTTATATCAACGCAACTTATAGAAAAAATCTGTGTTGTTTTTATACAGCTTTAAATGTCAGTGACGTTACTGCGTCCAAAGCGAACGTAGTTCATTTAACAACTTTCACGGAAATCGATTTTTAATCTGTTTCCTCCCCGAAGGCGTGAAGCAAGCTAAAATTTGAGCAACGCAGCAGCTGGGCAGGTGCAGACATGCATAATAAAGCAGCAATTTGCTTTTCAAGTCAAGCTTTGTTAAGGAAAAGTGACCAAAAGCGTCCCCAACTCCCATATCTAATTTTTCTTCCAAATTATTTCATAAGATTAAATCCCTGTTTATTTATGGCGGCAATTTCAATGTCGTTAAATGTCGCGTTTTTTAGCGAATTTTGGGGCCGTTAACGTCGCCGAAATCTCGATTCTGCCATGTTCTTATAAATTACAGCTTTTGAGATCATTGAAAAGTGTCAAAATTATAAATTAAAAAAACTCTTGTCGTAATATTATGTAAATAAATCTGGCAATGGGACCTTTATCATAAGTAGAGCTGTCATAATTCGCCGCGCACCAAAGGCGTGCGGGTCATAAAATAAAGTGAACAATGATTATAAGATTTATTTCATTGTATCATTGTGAAACACGTAAATTGTTTTATTTGCTCCCACTATAGTAAATAGACTATTAACACATTGGTTCTAAGGAGGTAAGTGGATTTTACTGTAGAAGTGGGAGTAACGGGAGGTAGCTTATCTCCATAGGGAAATAAGCGATTTCGCGTTATAAACGCATATTTTATGAACAAATAAATAGAAATATTTGATGAACATTACATTTTATTCATTATTATGAATGAATATTTATAGTAATTGTGCAGTTATTATTTAATAACATTTATAAAGTTTGGATAATTATTCCCCTCGCGTTTACTAATTGTCACATTTTTCACCGCTCACCGCTTTTGACCGCTCCATTTCAGTCACCGGAGGCTCAATATTATCTGACTGATCCATTAAAACAGCATGATGCGACATACAACTAGAACCCGGAGTTGAAGTGTCATTGTCAAGTCTGATTTTATAATATGTAACGCACCTACATACTTAAATTTTGTATCTTTCACAGTTTTCCATACAACCTTGTATAGCCCGTTGGAATAAAATTATTATTATTATTGTAAAGAATCCTGTTGGTTATTTCATTTTTGTTACTTAAACTGTCAGCTTTCTGCAATTGTGGCTGACTTCCATCCACCACATGATGATTACTAATACATCAGCTCCTGTATTACCCAGTAACGTTGCCGATGTTCTTCGGAATGAATGGCCTGTAAATGCTTCAGGATGTTCTAGTTTCAAAAACTGTGCAATCTTATTAGGAATCATAGAAAGGGTATTCTTGCCGACTGGTTGGTTGTAACATCAACCTGCTTGATAGCGGATAAAAAACCGTGAAATTTCAGTTTTAATTTTCAATCTAATCTTGATATATTTCTTGAGAATTTCTAGGTGAGAAACAGAATCCAGACGAGAAGTGATTGTAAAAGTACGTGACATACCATTTTTAGAATATGGAATTGTAACTACAATAATGTCATGAAATTTTTGAAATTGACATTTTCCAAAGCAAGTGCATAACTCATCAGAACCGCATGCTCCTGCAATGCCTAAGACCGTCAGTACCTTCATTGGCAAATACCTATGTGTTATCGGGTGCCTGAACGAGAAAATTGTTGACTTGTTCTCTTGTAAAAACGTTTACCTTTTTAGGTATATAGCCGTCATTCTTACGTTTCAAAAACGCTCTCAGCTTGGGGTATTTTGTTATATACTCGTTCTCCTCTATGAAAATAGTTAACTTAATCATTCAACTTCAATAAAGATGTGAAAGTGGAACCTTACAACTTCGTAGAAGAAATGGAGACCGCATACGTCTACAACATATTGTACCAGCCTAGGAATAAAATTTAAACATTGTGGAAGAAAATTACCATAAGACAGTCTTTAGAAAATCACATAAAGCGTGTCCACATTTTGTGACTGTGAATGTGAATTTTTACGATAAAATTCTCAAAACTTCCGATTTACAGAGTTACAGATGAAGCTATGTTTACAGGAAATGAGTTAAATAATATTCACAACACACATGTCTGGGAAAATCTGCATTCGATTCAAAAAGACTGCTTCCAGCACCTTTTTTCTTAAATGTTTGGGCATGAATTATCAACGATTTATTTGCTTTACGTCAGAGGTCCCCAAAACTTTTGTCGCGTAGACCACGTGCCAATTTATTCTGTTTTAATATAGAATTGTTACGAATTCTATTTTTTTTCTTCTTAAAAATATGTACTATGTAGTTTTCTTAAAAGAATTACACTTTGGGTGTGGTAAATATGCATATATCTCTAACGTAAATTTACATTTTGGGTAAATTACACAAAAATTGTAAAATTACCCAAATACTTAATATAACTTTATTTGTATGATGTAATTTTACACTATCTACTGTGGCGTTAAAATAATCAACAATTTGGTGCATAATATACATAATTTTTTTTCAGTGTTCTTACCTCATTTTCAACAAAAACCTCCTAATGGAGTTCCACAAATATTGTGAATAAGACTAGGGGTTGTTGTAACATGACCACCGCGGTCTCCTAACTTAAATTCCTGGATATTTTTTTTGGGAACATTTAAGAAATAAAGTGTATCGTACTGAAATGGAAACTATTGATGATTTACGTAATAACAGATGCGGCCAATAATTTACGATTGCAAGACCAGCAAGAACAAGGAACAAGAAATAAGGAATATCCGAACTAGGTCAGACGTGCCCAAATAAATTTACGAATCGACAAAATTTTGAACAATTGTAATATCACGTAGTATCTAATTTCTTCTTAATTAAAATACTTATTAACATTTAACAATAGTAGGAAATAATAACAATAATGAAAACAATAATTGACAGTCATCATTTAGAAGGTTACAGTTAAATTAGTTTAAAATGGGTAAACTCCAAAATTAAATTGGAACAGTTTGATAGAAGATCGGTGTCACCCACAATTCTGAATAAAAGTAACCGAACATACGTAAGTACAAACTAGGTCAAACTGGGAAACTTTAGATTGGTTCCTTTGAATTTTCAAACGTACCATTAAGTTATTGTTGGAGAAAACTCGTGACACAGATAAATATTACGCAATTACGATGACGGTTCTGTTTAATAAAAGACATAAGTTACTACAAGGGTCACAAGCTACGAAGTGGTTATTTATGTATCTGGTACAAAGCCATACCTGTACAATCTACGGCCCTAAAAAAGTCAAACATGCAAACTTAAATTAGTTGCAATTTTGATAGTTTGTAATCAAAGAAGTGTTTTCGAAGACAATGAGCGATTCAGAAGAAATTATTTGTACTCCTTCTCAACTGAGAGAAGCCGCTGAAAGTTTGGAAAAAGATTTGTTAGCTAAGAAGAGGTACGATAAAGTTTATGATGTTTTCAAGTGTTGGTGTTCGCATAAAAGCGTTCAGGAAGCTGTAGTCCTTTAAATATTAAAGATAAAGTGGATATCTCCAAATTTTTGAAGTTAATGACATTTTTGAAACAACAAAATCTAGGATATGTATCCAAAAAGTCAAGCACTTTCTCCAGTGAGGACATTGTGACGTTTTTGAAGAATGCACGTGATGATATGCTACCTATAAAGGTTGTATTCATAATTGGTGTATCGAAGTGACGAACTGTATAAAATAAAATTTACTGATGTTAATATCGTGAAAAATAAGGTGCATATCGAAATTTCAACATCAAAAACCTACCAGTCAAGAGTATTTATAGTGAGTAATGAAGAATGGGTAACGCTAATTAAAACATATTGCTTTGTTTAGATGTAGATGTAAATGAAAATTTCTTTTTACAATTATGATTCGGTAAAATCACTCGCCATTTGGCCACAATTCGGTAAATCAATTTCCCAAAAAAATTGCAGTGTTTTTAACGATTCCGCCATGTGAATCATACGGGACGCTGCTCCCGAAGAACGGCTATTGGTAAATAGCGGTGGTGACATTCTCCAACTGAAGAGATTAGGAGGATGGAAATTTTCCACGTAGCGGAAGGGTACGTCGATAAGTCTACAGATTATCAGGTTAAAATTGCCACAAAAATATTTGGCGAAATGCCAAACTCCAGTACTAAAAACTCCAGTACTAATTTCTACGCAGGATGTTCAGCGTGGATTAATAATTTCTGTTGCCGCTTATAACCAACCGAATGTTACAATTAATTTAGTAAAATAATTTGTAAACTTATTATGAATAAAATTTGTTGAGAATGTTTTAATGTACAATAAGATATTTTTTGAAACAAACATTTTCGTTATTCAATGAATGCTGACCTGGTTTAAAAATGACATCTGCCAGGGTGGAAAGTAATCACTTTCCATCATAGATCTAATAGTATACAGGGTGTTGCAAAATATTTTTCAGATAATTCTGGAGCAGATTCTACGTCCAAAAATACGAAAAAATTCCTATAAACGTAGGTCTGCAAATGCTTCGTTTTCGAAATAGAAGGTATCATATAAAAAATAAAAAAAATATGTTTTTTTATTGATAATTTCTAAATATTTCATTGGAAATCGTTTAAATTTGGGTCAATACATTTATGATACGTAGGTTATAATTTGGTATAATCGACTGCATTTCAGACCCATCAGGGACGTAGATATGGGGGTGTACCTATTGATTTTTGACCAGAAAATCTACGCCACTGGTTTTTCTACTGGCTTTTACTTTATTTTTAGGAACCTCATTTTAAAGCAAAAAAGCGCCCTTGCACATTTGTCATTTAGCTAGCGACTTTCAAGCTATTGAAGATTTTAAAAAATCGTGCTAATAATAATAATGATATTATTAAGGGACCAGATGATACAAAAAGATAATATTAGATCTATTAATATGAAACCATTACCTAGTAAAAAAACATAGTTGGTGACTGTCACTGAAAAATAACATGCGCTCTCACTATGAAGAAATGACTCAAATTTAATAAAAATTTCCAATGAAAAATTTAGAAATTATCAGTAAAAAAACATATATTTTTATTTTTTTGGCAGGCTCTATTTCGAAAACGAAGCATTTGCGGCATGCTAAGGATCATGATAGATGTTAAAAGATAAGAAGGACACTTCGAATGTAAACTACTTTAGAAATTATTCGTTAGAAGGGAACGCAGGTCTTCTTATTTTCTCCGTGATTGAATAATTTCTAAAGTAGTTTACAGTTCAGGTGTAGGGTCTCGGACACTTTGCTGCTATATGACCACGTTGACCACAGTTAAAACATTTTGTCAAAAATCCGTTGTTTCTTGACTTGTTTTGTAAGTTGTTCCTTAGATTTGCAGGTCCGTAGCTTCCTAACCGTCCTTCGTATAGTTGACCTGACGTAGAAGGCGCGCTAGTATACAAACTGACAAGTACCCTTCATATAAAGCTTCTGGCGATTCATATCTTCCTGCTCTGGCGCCATTCTGTATCACGGAATCGTTATATATCAAACAAGCCCGTTTGCTTTGAAAGTCACAACTGCGAAGAAGTTCCATTTTTTCGAAGTAATAAGCTGTCATCGTCTCAGCCGGACCTTTGCGCCTATTTAGCATAGAAGCGTGGCATAATCAGTGTGGTCGGGGTTAGGGGTTAGGTTATAGTTTTGGAGGCTATGATACCAGTTCTTTGCCATACCTACCAGTCGAGATTGCATGTGATAGATTGTTGTTATTTCGTCCCACTGGTTTAATAACTTAAGCTGGTCAACTTTTGATTACCACTGCTGTGCCGTCAAGTTAGCGTTTTCTGGCGAAAATTCCGGAATGCAGTCACTTCGGACACTTAATCTGGGTGCCTCGTGTTGGATTGTTTCCACTGATTGTTTTTGTCGACTGATATCTTTGATCATCTTTTCTAGTCGCCTAAACCTCTCTTCCATAGTCTCAGGTTGGGGGTTCTGGGCGATGCGGATCGAGAACGCATTGGTACGGGTGGATGTCTTTTATTCACGATACGTAATTCTGGACGTTTCCTTGAATCACCCTCGTCTCGCCGTTGCGATTTCCGATTGCGATAGCGCTCAACATCACTGTCCGTACTAGAGCTTGAGCTACTACTTCGCGACCGAAATCTTCCATCACGAGATCGAAATCTGCCCATCGTTTTTACTAGTAGCACACTTGTCGAGTAAGTTCTATTAGCTAATTATCACTAACTTCACGAATTAGTCAAGTAAACACTACAACACGTAAAAAATACTAAAGCACGGGGATTGCTACCCCACACCTAAACTGTAAACTACTTTATAAAATATACGTTAGAAGGGAACGCAGGTCTTATTTTCTCCGTGATTGAATAATTTCTAAAGTAGTTTACACGAAATATGCAAAGCTGACGATGTTTTTGAACAGACAAAATGTCAATCAAAGAAATCGGAATAAAATATGGATGATTTTTTGGCTAAAGCGCCTCAGAAATTTCTGACTAACAAAGTAAGCAAGATTCTTTTACTTTTAACGTGAAAATATCACATTACTTTTTGCTTGTCAAAAATATTATTTTTTTTAATGGTTTAGATTGCACTTGTTAGTGCAGTTTCTGGTGCATGTAGAAGAAACGAACTCCTGGAAATGAAGATCATTGGCATCAATATTCCAAAAGAGAAGATTGTGAAATTCCGCATACCAAAACTAATAGATTGGGTCAATATGGTTAAAAATATATTGATTTGCGTAAAACTAAAAATTTTTTGTACAGTGGAGACATGGCAAGCTATGAAAGCAAGTTTTAGGGTATAATTCAATAGAAGATTCCCCTACAAAAAAAATAGCTCAACTTTTAATATTTATTGCCATATACTCTGAACTATAAACATAAGTTTCAGTAGAGGTGTTTCCAAGTTTCATATGAAATGAGCAACAAATTGTCATTTAATTCGTTGCTCTATTACAATACTTATCATATACTCATCACGCTACACAGCAGCTGTCGGCCGTATGACTTTGGCGTATGCGTAGTTTGTCTATAGTATCATCAGTCTCGTTATTTTATAGCCACAGCTCGTATAGATATACATATTACCATAGGCCTTAATAAATGATTAGAAGCCACGTGACTACTAATTTTGTTTAAATTTCGGTAAATTTAAAAATGATTAAAACAGCAAGATCAAGATTACATAAAAACGCAACATTCTGTTTCATCGGCTGCTGATTGGTGTAATTATTCACGAGATTCTATTCAACAAATCAGCGTTATCTCGAGCATAAACGTAAGGTTTGTCATTGTTCATTGTAAACAAGTCGTTAATACTGGTGACGCTAAGATTTTGAGACTTTTATAGTTGATAGTACTAGTCGTGAATTTATTGTCTAAGCTCAGTGGTGGCACGTAATCATTTATGAAGGCCCTGTGGTACCACCATGTTAAATGATAAATAATGAATGATTAGCTATTTACTAGATATTGGGAGCGTAATTTAATGCCCGATGGGGCATATAGCTCGTGAAACAGTTCTTTTACACAATATTAGTTGTTAAACGTCAATTCAGCATTTTAGTAAATAAAAATTTATTTGTTTTCAAATGAGTTATAGTTTAAATACTGTATTTGTGCGTCTGTAGCACTTCAATTGCTATTTACTATTTATACGTTAACCACTTTCTAGTACATCAGAGTATGAATTGAGTTTCAAACAGTTAGAATGGACACAATACATATAATTACGGTAACAGACACAATGTATATAACTAGTTGAAACAAATTTAATAGAATGCATAATGTAAGGTTTGGTATATCATAATTATTACATAACTATGTTTGAAATTGCTAAATTTATGACATTTATTTGCTCACCCACTTAACCACTATGTATACTTATTAATTCAACGTTTGTCATATGCAAATAATTGTAAATTGTGCAAAGGTATCACAAATTAAAAAAAAATGGGGGATGTTATAGTCTTTCCCAAGTCAGTTGAACGTATACTTATAAAAACGCCTAGCAATAAAATTTAATGAGTTTCATAGGCGTTCCTAACAAAGTTTTCAGCTAAAGGTAAAAAATAATATTAATTTATATATAATGTGTAGAAAATTTCTATATGTTTATTTGGCCAACAACATATTTTAATTATTCATGTCCTCAAACTATTTTATTATATTGATGGTAAATTTTGGTTATGACATATCAAAAAAACATTGACATTTTCATTAAAATATATTACTGCTCGCCAAGAATCAACGGGAAGGTATGAACATATCCTTGTCAGGAAAGGATGAGGAAAGTTTATTAGTTTAGGTTAAATAAAAATAATCAACAATAAAATAATTCCGCATTGATGCACTGCATTGCTAGGCAATTTGTCAACAACTGAAATTTATGACACAGTCGTTCAATACGGCTTTGTTTGTGCGGGGTTTGCCCGCGCACGCATTCTTCAACTGGTCGTATATATTTTTACCACCTCTACGTTTAGTTCGACCAGAGATGTATATATGAGTATGGCTAAATAAATATGGGAACAAGTTTTTCAAATATTTCAATACCGATGTGCTGAGTACAACCTGGTACATACTGACCAGCAGACGTCGCGATTGCCTAGATACACCCAACCATGCTGCTACTCATACGGTCGAGCATTGCGCCTCTCCGATCTGCGCAGAGGAAGCAGTAAATTTCACGCATATTTGATTTGGTCATTTTAATCATTTGAATTTCGCCCTATGGGTCATTGATTTTTGTCAGTCAGGGCCATGACCCCCTGCATCATTGGCCTTTAATCCCCTGGGTCTACGACCTTTGTCATCTTGGACCATTGACCTTTGGCACACGCACCACTGACCTTTGATCGTCACTGACTTTTTAAATCGTTTTAGATATTCTGAAGTACATCTCTTCAGCAAAATATTTTTCTTCAATCTTCTAGAAATCTGTTATTACATTGGAGTTTCTCCAAAACCTATAAATTATTTCGAAGTGAAAACCTTCATATATAGCACAAATACCTCGAAAGATCAAAGGTCAATGTAAAAAGCAATGGCGGGGACAGAAGACAATGACCCTTTACCACTTGGAGCCATTGACTTTTGACGTCGTAATCATCGACTTTTGGTATTTGTTTTAATTGATTTCTATTGCCATTTTGACATATTGTGCAGTTTTTTATGTATTTTCAAAGTAATTCGATATATTCTTCTTTAATTTACCACTGTTTGAAGAGTTTTTTGCAATCCAAGGCTAGTTTTACGTATATCGTATTTTAAAACTGTTGTGATTCATTTTAATGTTTCTGAAGTCATTCGGTTGTACTTGCTTTGCGTTATAAGAGTGTTGGTCCTTTATGAAGGATTGTAAAACCTCTTCGAAGAATTTTGATGAATTTACAAGCTCTGTTGGTGATATTCTGAAATTATTATCACACATACTATTAACGTACATCATTTCGCCTAAAGCAATTACTTATGAACCTAATTCTGTTCCACTTTGTTATTATAAGGGCACTTACTATGTATCGAAACTTTCAGTAAATATATTAGGTGTTAAATAAAAGATTCCCAAGAGCCGGCGCATTTGTTTTCGTTTATCTCAAATTGTTGAGTCTGAACTTTCTATGCTGAAAGAACAACTCCTGAACAAAGTTTTTCAAGACGTTTAATGAAATATCTCGCCAACATTTAATTGAAATCGTATGAAGAATTGTCGGCAAGTACTGGGTGAACTAAAAATAGAAATGGAAAACAAGGTATTTTTAATAATTATACGTTTGTATGTGAAACGTGTTTTCCTGTACATAATTGTATCTAAACATGAGAAAATTAGATTATTTTTTCTTGTTTCCAGGCATCTATAAATCAGCGAAACTAGTAGTCTAAATTTTAATATTTTATTATGTCCATACATAAGTCCACATTTAGTATTAAATTAATATTAATTTTTTTCTACCGCTTACATATGGGTTGCAATAAAATATAGATAGAAATTGCTAAATATTATAATTTTTGCGATATTAATTGAAGAATCAAGAGGTTGCCAGTATGGATCAGGTTCGGTCGCTGACGCAGCAACTCGGCATTGAAATATTTAAAAAACTTGTTCCCATATTTGTTTAGTCATACCCATATACATGTCTGGTCGAACTAAATGTGGTGATATAAATGTATACGCCCTGTTGAAAAACGAGCGCGCGGGCAAACGGCCTATAACACAGCCGCACTGGGCGACTGGGCAATAAATCTCAGTTGTTGACAAGTGGTTGACAAATTACCTAGCAGTACAGTACCTAATTGAATGCTACCGAATTTCAACAAGTATACCTTTATTGTAGTATGTTTTAGAGTTTACAGAATCGTTTAGAAATGTAACAAATTTTGACTTTTAACATTTTTTTTTTCGATTGTACCCCTCCAATTACCTGTATCGGCGACACTGTTTTTCATAAAAAAAAACCGTTTGCACATTATTCTTAACGCACAGTTGATGTTTACTCGTGTACAAATTTTTTCATTTTTATCTTTAACCGATTGAAATATAATTAAGGAAAACCATATTAGTCGAAGCAATGAAGCACTCAACCTCGGAATTTTTTGCGCTAAGATTCCCCGCGTGAATTTTGGGAGAGTCCCATAGAGATGACGTTCAGGGCCAGGTTCCGGTGAACCAGGTGTTCAGGGGGTCGTTTTCGACGTGAAATTCGGATTCAACGCTCCAAAAAACCCCCATAACGATTTTCGGTTCGTCTTTTTCGATTGTGTGATGAAAGCCCTCGGAGATGAAGTCCGCGTCCAGGTTCCGGTGCACCAGGTGTTCAGGGAGTCGTTTTCGACGTGAAATTTCAGCGCCTCAAACAACGCCCCCACAATGATTTTCGGGTTGTTTTGACAATCTTTACAGGAAAACTCTCGGAGATGACGTCCACGTCCAGGTTCCGGTGCACCAGGTGTTTGCCGATGTCATATTTGAATTCAGCGACCCAAAAAAAACCCGGGCGCCGAGTTTCTCTCCTTCCCCTCGTGAATTTTGGGAGAGTCCCACGGAGATGACGTTCATCGGCGTTCCTGAGCTCCAGATCGGCTGTGGGTCAATTTGATCATAATCGTGATCAGCAACCTCGAAAACCCCCGGGGAACCCGATTTGGGCCAGTTCTGACTCTTATTTACAAAGTTATTAAATCTTCCAAAAGCCGTCTCAAAAAATGCATTTTTGGCTGCAGCAATGCAATTTCCGGTTTGTATAAGATACAAAGTAGATACATTTTCTACAAAGAAATTTTGGAAGCGAATGTAAAAAACTCATTCCGATCCGTCTTGGTGCAAAAAATTCCGAACTTTTAGTCTTTTTAGTGTTTCATTGCCTCGACTATTTGGAGAGTAACAACTTCAACACACTCAAACTCATTAAATTTTATTGCTAGGCGTTTTTATACATGTTCGGAAAGACGTCGGAAAGACTATACTTTCATGTACGACGAATTGATTTGTAATACCTTTGCAGAACATACATTCTTCAGACTGTTATTTCCCTTAATTTTAAAAGCAAAGAATAAAGCCAAAAAAATAATAACAAAAAGTTCATATAGGTATTATATCCAGACGTGAAGAAACAGGGCGTTATTTTAGTGCAAAAATATTTTGTTTTTCTGTATTTTTCAAAAGGGTCTACTAAATCAATTCGAATTTGGTACCTGATAAGTTTCTACGATATGAATATCTTGACAGTATGAACATGACAACATAAATTGTCGGTAGATCATTTTTAATTGTGACTGAAAAGTTCCTGTGAATTTGTTTCATATACCTAGGGTGTTAAAATTTAAAAAAATAAATTGTAGGTGGAATTGGTATTCCAGTTGAAGATCTAATGAAAAAACTAATTGATAATATAATTTTTCATTGAATGGAGTACTTATAGTTTAAAATCTACAAATTTTAATTTTTTTGAACAACATGCTGAAGACATAGAGACAAATCTTTATGTTTGGAATGTTACTTTTTCGTATAATAAAATCAACTTCAAATACAGGGTGATGAGACCCTCATTAATACCTTGCAAGTCCTATTTGTTATCTTGTGACACTCTCTATGAATAAATAATACATTTAGAATGTCAGCATTTGAATAAATGTTAACGTTTTCCATTCTTTAACAATAAATAATACTCAAATAAACATTCACTGTATATGTTAAATTGACAACAATAAATTGGTAACAGATTAGGTGCTTGCTTTGAAGTTCCTCTAAAAATTTCACAGCCATCCTCGCAAGAAATTATGCGATATCCGTTGACTGCACGAAAAACAGTAAATATCTTAAAAACCAGAAGAGATAGGTATAGGGAACCATTATATCATTCGAAAGAGAACAAAATTGTTCATCATGTTGCGCGAAACTATACAGGGTGTTCCATTAAAAAAAATAAAATGATTTAAAGTTGACTAAATTCGGCATTAAATTTCTACTACCCTGTATGAAATTAAGTCATTTTGAAATTATGGCAAGGAGTCTTAGAGTTTTAGTTATGTCCCCTTTAAATTTTATCGCTCTAACTTTATTATTGTAAAATACACATCTTTTTGAATTAGGCAGTTCTTTTTTAATTTGTTTTTGAAAAAAATTAAATATATCAAAAACGGTTAACTTTAAGAATAGGAAACCTTTATGAAAGTTCACCTAAAAATTAACGTAGGATCCAAAATTCCAATAATATACGGGGTGTTCCATTTAAAATGACGAAGATGACGTCAAAGAGTGGATGCCATTATTTTAGGCGAGCGGTTCACCCCTAAAAAGATGCTTCTAAATGAAGGTAACCGACTAAATTTTTAAAACAAAAACCTACAGCATGAAACTTTTTTTATTTTATAAAGTGTATTTTTCTCATAATTTACATATTTTTTTTATATTTTTCGGCGTGGTCAGTCAATTGTTATAAACAAAAAAGTTGTAAAAAAAATAAATTACTCGTCGAATCGCTTTGAAAACAGTTTGTAAAATGGAGCAAAATAAACATTTTTTGTTCTTTGACAAAAATTCGAAAAATGCTTCGTTTCCGATATATTTACAATTTAATCTGAAAAAAGTGACGAAATTAACAAATTTTCGAAATTTTTTTCTCAAAAACTACTGAACAGAGTTTAATTCTAAATGAGCATAATAATCGGCAGATCTTCTACTTTAAGATATATTTTTTTTGGTACCTATAGGTCAATTATTTTATTGAAGGTGTAAAGCGAGTAAAAAACAGTCTTTTAAAGAAAATCATGATAAACATACGCATCAAAATGGCGGCGTTAGTGGCGCTACGTCGCGCTCGAAACACTTCAAATTCAAATTTTCTTTTTACAATATCTTGGACTAGATTATATTCACAGTAAACATAATGCTATTAGGATATTTTTAATCGATATATAACAATAACATTAATTTAATGATTCAGTCGGCTAATGCGGAAATAACCATAATTTTTTCTACGTTTATAATAATTAAATATAATTTTTGCAATTATTTTCATGCTTTTTTAATGCAAAAATTATTATTTATTATTAGAATTATATTTCTATTAATGTTGCAATATTTTAAACAATTATACTATTTGAATATACTAAAAAAAAATAGTATTTAAACTCTAGCCTGTTCGTCAAGTATAAAATAAAAGTTTTTCGAAATTAGCGCCTTTTTTGTTCTAAATCATGACCTTTTATTGCGCCTGATAATAGCAGAAAGACATTGCTCGATATCCATACGCATGTTTTAGCCATTTATAAAACCAAAATCGAATATTTAAATTTTACTAATTACTTGCAAAAATCTTACTCCGGCTACAAAACCAAACAAAATGATCTTTTGAACATTTGTACTGTTGTGTAAACGTAACATATATCATTTAAAAAAAATCATAATAATGTTTATTGTAAATATGTATAATCTAATCCAAGACATTGTAAAAAGAAAATTTAAATTTGAAGTGTTATCATAATTTTCTTTAAAAGACTTTTTTTACTCGCTTTAGACCTTCTATAAAATGATTGACCCATACCAAAAAAATATATCTTAAAGTAGAAAATCTGCCGATTATTATGATTTTTTTTAGAATTAAAATCTGTTCAGTAGTTTTTGAGAAAAAAATTCCGAAAGTTTGTCGATTTCGTAACTTTTTTCACATTAAATTGTAAATATCTGGGAAAAGAAGCATTTTTCGAATTTTTGTCAAAGAACAGAAAGTGTTTATTTGGTCCATTTTACAATGGACTATTCTCAAAGCCATTCGGCGAGTAATTTTTTTTACAACTTTTTGTTTATTATATAATATATATATAT